>NC_057725.1:38835773-38933350 GCF_004010195.1 Chiloscyllium plagiosum
TTCCTGCGATGGCAGGGGAAAGTGCCAGGATGGGAGGGTGGGTCGTAGGGGGGCGTGGACCTGACCAGGTAGTCACGGAGGGAACGGTCTTTGCGGAAGGCAGAAAGGGGTGGGGAGGGAAATATATCCCTTTTTGGAGGTGGCGGAAATGTCGGCCTAGCATGGTGATGAAACATCGGAGAACGAACCTTTCAGCTCAGTGAGCAAACTTACAACTTGAAAAAAAGAGGGTTGTTGACAAAAAGAGGAAGTCTCTGCCTCAGGATGGTGATGAATGCTGGGTCCTGGAACATAGTCACTGCTGAGTTTTATCTACAAGAAAGTGGAGACTGATGGGACACAACAAAGAAAGTGGAATTAGGGCAACAGTCAGATCAGCCATGATCTTATTGAATGGAACAGGATGCAATATGTATAACTGCAAGAAATATTCTTGGATTGCAAGACAGAATCCATGTGGCTGAAGGTAAATAATAAAATGGGAAGAAGATACTGATAGGACTAGTTTATAAGCCTCCTAACAGCAGCCATAAGTTGGGATAGAGAATGTATTGGGAGATAATGAGGGCATTAACAAAGGCAGCACATTATTCATTGGTGATTTTAATCTTCATGTAGATTGGGAAAGTCAGACTGGAAGATGAAGCCATGAGTAACAGTTAATAGAATATGTTCAGAATATGTTGTGGATCCAAATCAGAAATCAGGCTATTTTGGATTTGGTAATGTATAATGAGGCAGGTTTAATAAATGATATCAGACTGAAAGATCCCTGAGGAAACAGTGCAAAGGTCTGGTAGAACATCGCACTCATTTCAGCTTAGCACACTAGTTTCTGATTCAAGTTTCTCTCGCTCAAACTAAGAGTAATTACAACGGAACGAAGGCACAGCTGGCTCAGTGTGGGCTGGGGGAAAAAAAGTTTAGTAGCAAAGGCAATTGAGGAACAATGGCAAAAGTGAGTACTGCAGATGCTGGAGATTAGAGTCAAGATTAGAATGGTGCCAGAAAAGCACAGCAAGTCAGGCAGCATCTGAGGAGCAGAAAAATCTGTTTTGGGCAAAAGCCCTTCATCAGGAATGAGGAATATTGACAGACATTTAAGAAAATAGTTCATGGCTCACAACAAAGATATATATTCCAGTGAGGAAGAGGAGAAGATAACAATGGGTAACTAGGGAAGTTAAGGATTACATGATTTTGGAAGCAAATACAATGTGGCAAAAATTAGAGGTAAGACAGAGGATTGGGAACATGTTAAAAACCAACAAGAAATGACCAAAAACAACATTTTTAAAAAAGGAGAAAATAAACATTTGAGGGTAAAATAAAGACGAACAGCAAGAACATATTTAAACATACAAAGAGAGAAGCCAAAATAAAGACAGGCCCTTTAGATAGAGAGAGAGAGAGAGAGAGAGAGAAAAAAAAAGAGGCTGGGGAACAAATGCTTTGCATCAGTATTCATGGTAGAAGACATAAATAGCATTCCAGAATTACTAAATAATGAAGGACCAAGTGGGAGAGAAGAAATAAATACAGTATCACTAGAAAAAAGGTGCATTGGAATCTAAAGAGGCTGAAGATTGGTATGACATGATTGGATGCAGAGTTAAGAGCATGGTGCTGGAAAAGCACAGCAGGTCAGGCAGCATCTGAGGAGAAGAGAGTCAACATTTCAGGCAAAAGCCCTTCATCAGGAATGAGACTGTAAGCTGATTGGATGCATCCCAGGAATATAAAATGGAAGTTTCTACAGAGATAGTGGATCCACTGATAGTAATCTTCCAGCTGATGAAAAAACTGCTAATGTAACATGCCTGCCAGTCAGCTTAACATCTGTATTTGGGAAAACGTTAGGGTCTGCAGAAAAGGATGTCATTGTAGACCATTTAGAAATACATAATCTAATCGAATAGGGTCAGCATGGTTTCCTGGATGGGAATTTGTGCCTGAAAAATTACTAGAATTCTGTGAGGTGGCAACAAGCAGAATAGATAAAGGGGAAGCTTTGGATATAACAAATTTGGATTTTCAGATGGCACTTGATAAGGTATGACACGAGGCTTCTTAATATGATAAAAACTATGTAGTTGGAGTTCGTATATTAGCATGAACAGAGTTAGTTAACCAATAGAAGACAGAGTTGGGGTAAGGGGGATATTTTTCAGGGTGTAAATCTTCAACCAGCACTGTGTCACAGAGATCAGTGCTGGAGTCACAATTATGTATAATATATCAATAACTTGAATGAAGAAAGCAAATGTACAATATCCAAGTTTGCTGATGGCACAGAAATAGGTGGAAAGGCAAGCAGTAAGGATGACACAAACAGTCTGCACAGGGACATAGGCAGGTTGGCAAGTAGGCAAAAAAACGTGGCAGATACAGTCATAGAGATATACAGCACAATCCAACTTATCCATGCCAACCAGATAACCGTCACTAATCTCGTCATATTTGCCAGCACTTATCCCATATCCCTCAAAACCATTCCAATTCATATACTCATCCAGATGCCTTTTAAATGTTGAAATTGTGCCAGTCTCCACCACTTCCTCTGACATCTCATTCCATACACACACCAACCTCTGTGTGAAAAAGTTGCCCCTTTGGTTGCTTTTATATCTTTCCCCTCTCACCCTAAACCTATGACCTCTAGTTCTGGACTTCCCACCCCAGAGAAAAGACCTTGTCTATTTATTCCTACCCATGCCCCTCATGATTTTAAACACCTCAATAAGGTCAACCCTCAGTCTTCGACACTCCAGGGAAAACAGCCCTAGCCTATTCAGCCTCTCCCTATAGCTCAAACCTTCTAACCCTGGCAACATCCTTGTAAATCGTTTTTCACAACATCCTTCCTATAGGAGGGAGACCAGAATTGTACACAGTCTTCCAACAGTGGCCTAACCTATGTCTTGTACAGTCGCAACATGACCTCCCAACTCCTGTACTCAATGGTCTGACCAATAAAGGAAAGCAAACCAAATGCCTTCTTCACTATCCTATCTACCTGCAACTCCACTTTCAAAAGAATCATGAACCTGCATTCCCAGAAATATAACGTGGGAAAATCTGAGGATATGCACTTTGGCAGGAAGAATAGAGGAGCTGAATATTATTAAATTGGAGAAAGACTGTAGAAAACTACTGAACTAGGGGACTGGCAGTCCTCATCCATGAATCACAAAAAGCTAACAGCCAAGTTCAGCAGGTAACAGGAAATGTTGGCTTTTATTTCAAAGGAAATGGAGTACAAAAGTAGGGAGAATTTGCAAAATCTATGCAAGGCACTAGTCAGACCATAGCTGGAATACTGTGAACAGATTTGGACCCCTTAACTAAGGAAAGATTTATTAGCATTGGAAGCAGTCTGGAGAAGGTTCATTAGGCTGATATCAGGGATGGAGAGATTGTCTAATGAGGAGCAGTTGCTTAGATTGGGCCTGTACTCATTGGAATTTAGAAGAAAGAGGTGATCTTATTGAAGCATATTAGACTCTTAGAGGACTTGACAGGACAGATGCTGAGAGGTTGTTTCCCCTGGTGGGATAGTCTAGGACTAGGGAGCATAATCTCAATAAGGTATCACCCATTGATGACAGGAAGGAGAAGGTATTTCTTCCCTCATAAGGTAGTGAATTTGTGGAATTACTTGCCACAGAGGACTGTTGAGGCTCGGTTAAACATATTAAAGGCTGAGATAGACAGATTTTTAACCAGTGAGGGAATCAAGGGCTACGGGGTAAAAGGTAGAAAAGTGCAATTGACGATTATCGGATCAGGCGTAATCTCAGAATGGTGCAGCCAAATGGCCTACTTCTACTCCTCTCTTATGGTCTTATATATATATATCAATCACACTTTGAAGGACATCAGTCCTAATTCATTTCTTATTCACTGACGTAAAAAAAGTGACAGAGAACTAAGTGCACCTCTAATGTTCTCCATACTCCCAGGCAATTCATGAAAGACACTCAGTGTGAACACGTTCCTTTTCTTTTCAGAGAACCAGTCCCTGACCATGAATGGTCTAGCAGGCATGAATTTCTAGCAGGCATAAATGAGCCATGCCGAGTTATGTTCAAGTGTCAAGCAGTTTAGGGACTTCAACACTAGATGACTGTTGAAATTTACAAGCCTTTGACCCTGATCTGATAGACATAATTCTTCTTTCACATTTAAAAGAAGACCACAATAATTCTGAAGGCCATATTAAAGAAAATTATTTATTACAGCTATTATAACTGTAATTTTTAACTCCTTTCCCACCCCCACATTTTTGGAGGATGAGCGCATCATTAGAAGCAGAGAGGATGTTTGGAGTTAAAGAGATTGGTTTGTTGATAGCTGGATCAAAGAGATACACTTACTAAAATGTTAATATTTTCCCTGAGAACCTGCAAACTGGACTCATTGGCAGCACTTGAAGAATTTACAAGTTTGTACAATGGAATTTATTGGCAGCATTTTACTGCTTGTGTGACCTACAAGCAAACCAAATTTATGTCTACATTTTTAGATCAAAGACAAAGTAATAAAAAGTTAAAAGCTTGATACAAGTCAGATGGGTCCTTCCTTCATTTATAAGTTGTTATCTGCTTCAGCATGTAATATCCACTGCATTGCAGCAAGTTCAAGTATAGGAAAAGTTTATGGTCTGTGACACTATTCTGTATTGAAAATAAACCATCATACTGTAGTATTACCTGACAAATTTTCACCTCAGCATATTGTGAACTTAAAAAGATCTGACATTGTTCAGAATAGTGTCACAGCTGTTAAAGCAAGGAATACCTTGGCCCCTTGATAATCTATGGGCAGCCCTGCCTGAATTACAAAGCTAAATGATGATGGCAGCAAACTGCCCAGAACCTCAGGCAGGAAAAACACATCTAGCTCCATAAGGGAAGACTGCATTCAAGTCCTGAATTAGACTCTAGACAGGACATTTGTACAGGATGCTGGATTATAAACATACATTTCTCCTGAAAAACGGTATATTAATGCCAGTTAGGAAAACAGCACTCACACCTGGAGAAATAAATAGTATATAGCTTCCATAAAAATCTGCATCCAAATCCAAGAGTAAAGCTTCACCAAATTCCATACAAAGAATGTTGCTCATCCGTCTCAATAGCAAGATCGCATTAAATTCCAGAAAGCAAAATGGCCTCTATCCTTCACTGGAAAATTCCACCTAACTTTGAACTGCAACATAGGAAAGTTGCATCTAACTGCAGAAAGGACTACAGCATCTAACTACAACCTGCATTCACAGGAACAATGACTAATACCAAACAGGAGACAACATTTTTTTAATAGATTAGATTACTTACAGTGTGGAAACAGGCCCTTCGGCCCAACAAGTCCACACCGACGCGCAACCCACCCAGACCCATTCCCCTACATTTACCCTTCACCTAACACTATGGGCAATTTAGCATGGCCAATTCACCTAACCTGCACATTTTTGGATTGTGGGAGGAAACCGGAGCACCCGGAGAAAACCCACGCAGACACGGGGAGAATGTGCAAACTCCACATTCGCCCGAGTCCCCTGAGGCGGGAATTGAACCCGGGTCTCTGGCTCTGTGAGGCAGCAGTGCTAACCACTGTGCCACCATGCTGCCCACAAATGTAACTCTGAATAGGAAAGCTCTGTTCACTGCTGGACTCAAACATTGACATAGCCTTCATGGAAAAGCCACATTGCCCTAAACAAAACCCGCAATAGATTAAAAAACAAATACCTGACAATAGCCAAAATAAAAATATAATTTTTAAAAATATTTAACCTATTTTCCGAATCAATTTGTTCAGAGATAACACGACAACATGCCTCCACAGCAGGTGGGACTTGAACTGCCCCTTGGCCTTGGGGTAGGGACACTACCACTGTGCCACAAGAGGGCCCATGATACACCTTAATCTAGGACAGTAAGATTGCACCCAGGACTATACAATAAATGATACTTAACTCATGGCAAAAGCTACACCAATTATAGCACAGGAACAGATGAAAGTCATGCAATCCCTTGTACCTGCTGATCATGACTCACTGTGGAAAATCACACTTACCTCTGCGAGCAATTTTAATGCAAGCAATTTCAATCTAAATTGTTGGCTGGTAAACCCAGGAGATGAAAATGAATACTGTTCACATCTTGTCCAATGGGAGCAGTTTTAATAAATTCCGCCAGCTGGGAAACTGATAGGGCTGTGTTCAATGTTTGTTTTACACTTTGTCTAATTTTCCTTTCATTGAATTCAACAAATAACAATGTGTGGAGTGTAAAATCAGCATTCATCCATATCCCGCAGATTTCCCAACCTCTGCGTTATGTTAAAATTACCTTCAATTAGTCTTGGAAGTTTATTCATATTCTCACTACTTTCAACAGTGAGAGGAAACTGTGATGTGAGTACCCTCCAAAGTCATTTGACTCAAGAGGGAAAAAAATGTTTTTGCATAAAGTCTGAAAACATACAAAGAAAATGTCGCATTTCATTTTAAAACCACAAAATGTACCATGTAATGTTAAGAACAAAGGTATGACTCATTCCAGGCCAGTGGCATGCATGGGGTCTAGCCCAGAGGTCAAGCCTTGTGAGGTGTGAGGGCCCAGCATAGCCAGGCACTTATGGACTATGGTGTCGTACTGTGAACTGTATTCCTTTTGTTTTTCTACTTATTAGTATGAAGGATTGCAATGTTTTAAACTTTTTAAAACTTGGTTTTCTTTATTTTTCTGCTTTGTACTAAGATTCAGTAACTAGGCACTTTTGACCCTAAGGTGGTGCTGTAAACTTTTCACTGTACTCAGGTGAGTATATGTGAAAATGAACCTAATTCAATTCATTTGTAGGAGTCTTTTTCACTGTTTAAACAAAGGAAATTTATCAATTTAAAATAAATCTATTAATTTTCCATATTTCACAACAAGATTTCAACTCAAAATAGAACACGGCAAAAAAACAGTATTGCACTATACAAATTGTGGGGAGTTTAAATAGAGCTGAATTTAGTCTAAAGGTCACATTCTGTTTTCATTCCCAAGTCATCACGTAGTGCAGTCATCTATTATATACAATGCATATGGGTTATTTAGTTAGTGCTTAATAGCTGTTGGTTAATGACTAGCATATGTCACCACTGGAATGATCACCTGGAGGATGGCCTGAACACAAATCACTTTAGCCATGTAACTGAAGCTCAGCATTGGTTCTGCATCAAACAGGTAGTATTGTTTATTTTAGTCGATAATTTTACACTGGGGATGAAGTGTGTAGAAGCAAGTGGCTTAAACTAGCCTACAGGTGGTATGGAATTCATGCCTCAATAAACAGTAAGACACTTATGATGCTGGGTGATATCCAGAAAGCAGTTTGAATCAGCTATATGCTCTGAGATCATTTTACTTTTTTCTCATCACCCATCACTTTCATTGCATCGCTATGGTACAAAAAGCTTTTAGTGACTATTTATCTGGGAAATCATCCAAACTGGGAGTTGCTGGTTTCATGTTTGTCTTTAAGTTGTCAAGTTTAGGAAGATGTGAATGAAACCTTTGACCATAAAATTCAACTTGGGAAGTTCTAGGCAATTTTCTGTAACTACTTGCTTTAGGATCAAAGTGTAATCATCTGTGGGAACAAAATAAAACTGCAGACTCATTATTGAAAAGTAAGGGAAATTATTATTATATAAATTGTATTCTTATAAACAGGTTTTAAAAAGGAGAATTAGAAATTGAGAGTGAGAACTGGCAGGACAATGGAGAGAAATTTGGATGAAATGTAAGGCCCTCCCACTGTGGTGAGTTTGGTGACGGTCATTTTATCAGGCAGGGTCCTCACCTGCCATCCTCCTGCCTCCCTCATACCTCTGCCCTGATTAACTACATCCAGGGAATCATTTTACATCATTGTTCACCTTCTTGTTCTGATGCCAATTGGCAGTTTTAAATGGATCATTGATGCCCATGCAAGGGTTTCACCCCACTGCTGGCATTCACCTAGTAGCTGACAGGGGACTTGCCCTGTAGAAAGCCCGAAAGTCAAACTGTTTCAGCATTGCTTGTGGGATTCCAGAGAGGGGAGTCCTGTCATTCAAAGACAGACACTCAACACCTTAATCAAAAGACCAGGCATAGAGGAGATCAGAGCGCTCAGAGCACACCACCCCCAGCCCTTCCTGAACTCCTGCCTGCAACATCTACCTTGTACATCCCTTAACACCATCACTTGTGTCCTGGATCCTACTGTGATCCTGGGCTACAGGGAGTAGTGCTTTCCAAGAGACGGCTGTTGGCCTCATTTTAGTTGATATCACTTGGCAGTTGGGATTTCTACCCTCGGGTTCTTTGCTTCTGGGTAAAGCCAGGTGCTGTCTGCTTAAGTGCTTGACTTGCTCTCCAGGCAGCAGACACATTTCAAACAGGTCTGCTGTTTTGGAAAATGTAGGGGGTGATCGATTCACAGGGGAACGTAGCACGAACAGCCACATTTCTGGTATTGAGACTGGCTCTGATGCAATGAGGGGTACGTCGGGTTGATTGTGTTAGGGGATTCTCTAATCTGAGGTACAGACAGACGTTTCTGTGGCCAACAGTGAAAAATCAAAATGGTGTGTTGCTTCTGTGATGCCAGGATCAAGAATGCCTCAGAGAGGGTGCAGAATGTTCTTAAGGGGGAGCGGGGCCAGCAAGAGGTCATTGTCCACATTGGAACCAACGATATAGGAAGGGAAAAGGTTGAGATTCTGAAGGGAGATTACAGAGAGTTAGGCAGGAATTTAAAAAGGAGGTCCTCGAGAATAGTAATATCTGTATTACTCCCAGTGCTACGAGCTAGTAAGGGCAGAATTAGGAAGATAGAGCAGATGAATGCATGGCTGAGGAGCTGGTGTAAGGGAGAAGGATTCACATTTTTGGATCATTGGAATCCCTTTTGGGGTAGAAGTGACATGTACAAGAAGGACTGATTGCACCTAAATTGGAAGGGGACTAACATACTGCAGGGAAATTTGCTAGAGCTGCCCAGGAGGATTTATGCTAGTAAGGTTGGGGGGAGACCCAGGGAGATAGTGAGGAAAGAGATAAATCTGAGACTAGTACAGTTGAGAACAGAACCAAGTCAAACAGTCAGGGCAGGCAGGGACAAGGTAGGACTAATAAATTAGACTGCATTTATTTCAATGCAACGGAAAGTGAGGACTGCAGATGCTGGAAATCAGAGCTGAAAATGTGTTGCTGGAAAAGCGCAGCAGGTCAGGCAGCATCCAGGGAACAGGAGAATCGACCTTTCGGGCATAAGCCCTTCTTCAGGAATCAGGGCTTATGCCCGAAACGTCGATTCTCCTGTTCCCTGGATGCTGCCTGACCTGCTGCGCTTTTCCAGCAACACATTTTCAGCTTTCAATGCAAGGGGCCTAACTTGGCGGGGGGGGGGCGATGAGCTCAGAGCATGTTTGGGAGTATGGGACTGGGATATCTTGGCAGTTGCAGAGGTGTGGCTCAGGGATGGACAAGACTGGCAGCTTGGTGTTCCGGAATACTGATGCTACAGGAAGGACATAAAGGGAGGCAAGAGAGGAGGGGGAGTGGCATTTTTGATAAGGAATAGCATTATAGCTGTAATGAGGGAGGATATTCCTGGAAGTACATCCAGGGAAGTTATTTGGGTGGAACTGAGAAATAAGAAAGGGATGGTCACTTTATTGGGACTGTACTGTCAACCCCCTAATAATCAGAGGGTAATTGAGAAACACATTTGGAAGGAGATCTCAGCTATCTGTAAGAATAATACGGTGGTTATGGTAGGAGATTTTAACTTTCCAAATATAGACTGGGACTGCCATAGTGTTAAGAGTTTAGATGGAGAGGAATTCGTTAAGTGTGTACAAGAAAATTTTCTAGGCAAAAGTGAGGACTGCAGTTGTGGGAGATCAGAGTCTAAATTACAATCATGCTGGAAAAGCACAGCAGGTCAGGTAGCAACTGAGGAGCAGGAAAATCGATGTTTTGGGCAAAATCCCTTCATCAGGAAACATTAAGGAGAATCCAAAGAGTTTTTAGAAATACATTAAGTACAAAAGGGTAACTAGGGAGAGAATAGGGCCCCTCAAAGATCATCAAGGCCGCCTTTGTGTGGAGCCGCAGGGGATCGGGGAGATACTAAATGGCTATGAGTGTTTTGCATCAGTATTTACTGGGAAAAAGGATATGGAAGATATAGACTGTAGGGAAATAGATGGTGACATCTTGTAAAATGTTCATATTACAGAGGAGATAGTGCTGGATGTCTTGAAACGCATCCCCAGGACCTGATCAGGTGTACCCTAGAACTCTGTGGGAAGCTAGGGACGTAATTGTTGGGCCTCTTCCTGAGATATTTTTAATCATCGATAGTCACAGGTGAGGTGCCGGAAGACTGGAGGTTGGCTAATGTAGTGCCACTATTTAAGAAAGGTGGTAAGGACAAGCCAGGGAACTATAGACCCACAAGCCTGGTGTCAGTGGTGGGCAAGTTGTTAGAGGGAATCCTGAGGGACAGGATGTACATGTATTTGGAAAGGCAAGGACTGATTAGGGATAGTCAACATGGCTTTGTGCATGGGAAATCATGTCTCACAAACTTAATTGAGTTTTTTGAAGAAGTAACAAAGAGGATTGATGAGGGCAGAGTGGTAGATGTGATCTATATGGACTGCACTAAGGCATTCGACAAGGTTCCCCATGGGAGACTGGTTAGCAAGGTTAGATCTCACGGAATACAGGGAGAACTATCCATTTGGATACAGAACTGGCTCAAAAGGTAGAAGACAGAGGGTGGTGGTGGAGGGTTGTTTTTCAGACTGGAGGCCTGTGACCAGTGGAGTACCACAAGGATTGGTGCTGGGCCCTCTACGTTTCGTCATTTATACAAATGATTTGGATGTGAGTATAAGAGGTATAGTTAGTAAGTTTGCAGATGACACCAAAATTGGAGGTACAGTGGACAGCCAAGAAAGTTACCTCAGATTACAACAGGATCTTGATCAGATGGGCCAATGGGCTGAGAAGTGGCAGATGGAGATTAATTCAGATAAATGCGAGGTGCTGCATTTTGGGAAAGCAAACTTTAGCAGGACTTATACACTTAATGGCAAGGTCCTCTGGAGTGTTGTTGAACAAAGAGACCTTGGAGTGCAGGTTCATAGCACCTTGAAAGTGGAGTTGCACCTAGATAAGATAGTAAAGACGACGTTTGGTATGCTTTCCTTTTTTGGTCAGAGTATTGAGTACAGGAGTTGGGTGGTCATGTTGTGGCTGTACAGGACATTGGTTAGACCACTGTTGGAATATTGTGTGCAATTCTGATCTCCTTCCTGTTAGGAAGATGTTGTGAAACTTGAAAGAGTTCAGAAAAGATTTACAAGGACGTTGCCAAGGTTGGAAGATTTGAGCTATCGGGAGAGGCTGAACAGGCTGGGGCTGTTTTCCTTGGAGCGTCAGAGGCTGAGGGGTGACCTTATAGAGGTTTACAAAATTATGAGGGGCATGGATAGAATAAATAGACCAAGTTTTTTCCCTGGGGTTGGACCAGTCCAGAACTAGAGGGCATTGTTTTAGGGTGAGAGGGGAAAGATATAAAAGAGACTTAAGGGGCAACTTTTTCACCCAGAGCGTGGTATGTGTATGGAGTGAGCTGCCAGAGGAAGTGGAGGAGGCTGGTACCATTGCAACATTTAAGAGGCATTTGGATGGGTATATAAATAGGAAGGGTTTAGAGGGATATGGGCCGGGCGCTGGCAAATGGGACTAGATTGGGTTGGGATATCTGGTTGGCATGGACGGGTTGGACCGAAGGGTCTGTTTCCATGCTGTACTCTATGTCACCTGCATGCTGTCCTGGAGCTCTGAAACAACACGAGTATAAAAATCGCCAAATAGCTTCTTGTGCTATATTCTCTATGAATTCACGAGTTTCCTAAACTTGGATGTAATTGGAATTTGCTCGAAGTGGAGATTATTCCGTCTTTCTGCACAAGCAGAGGCAAAGACAGTTGGATTGTCACTGGACTAGTAATCCAGAATCCCAGGTGAATGGTTGTGCCATATGGGTTTGAATCCCACAACAGCAGACAGTGAAATTTGAATTCAATTAATCTTGAATTAAAAACTTGGTTCAATGGTAACCAAGTGTGGTATCAAGGAGTCCTAGTAAACCTCAAGTCGTTGGGAATCAGGGGAAAACTCTCCTCTCATTGGAATCAAACCTAGTACAAAGGAGGACAGTTGTGGTTGTTGGAAACTAATAATCTCACTCACATCCTAGAGGTTATCATTGACCAAAAACTCAACTAGTTCAGTTGTAGATGTATGTACTGTAGATACATGAACAGATTGGAGGCTCAGTTCTGTGGCGAGCAAGTTATGTCTCATCAGTGCCATCCAGGACAAAGTAGCCCACTTTGATTGGCACCATATCCATCACTTTTAACATTCATTCCTCTACTGCTGCTAATATGTGTCAGTAATCTGTAGCAGCAGCAATTCACTATGGCTCAAACTCACTACTTTCATCATTTAGAAGGACCAGGGCATCAGATGCATTGGAACACCACCATCTGCTCTCGAAAAAGGGACTGCAATGGTTCAAAAAGATAGCTCACTAACAACTTCTCAACATAGAATCTAACATGGTGTTAAACTCCATGGGCCTAATTGTTTTTCTGATGTATTGCTGGGAAATTTAGTTCCCAAATGGAAGGGAGAAGAAAATGGAGCGGACATATGTTCACCAGTTACTTTAGTGCAATGCAGAAACTTCCCGGATATTCCTCGAGACAGGCAGGTAGAACGAACATGCTCTCACACACACACACACACACACACAGACACACCCCTGTCTCATTTCTCTCTCAGCATAGCAGCCAGGTGTCCTGCTGGGATGACCCCAAAATATCACCCAGCCCCACTCAGATCAGATGGTCTGAAAGAGATCTTATTGGAGCCATGCAGAACATGAGTACCTATTTTGCCAAATAAAGAAATAAGTTTGATACTTCACAGCCAGCAGCAGCCATTACCACTGCTGGACACTTGTCAGGCTTTTAGCACAAATGGCTTTCCTTCCCCAGTTATAAATTCCCAGCCTTGCTGACTTGGGGACAAGCAAATATGACAGGAACCCATCAGTATAGATAGGTCCAGCAATTTCAAATGGAACATACTTGTTTGTATCTTGGTACAAAGTTTAAGAAAAAAAACGACCAAAATGAAGACAAAAAAAAAGTAATTTTATCTCAAATTTCAAGAGAAAAACCTGGTTCTTTGCACTCACACAATAGTGTATTTGAATGGACATCGTCACAATAATATACGGTCAGCAATCTTCTTCATTGGTTCTAATCAAAGGAGTATTTTGTGACAAATCTTTTCATTCATAGCACTGATAAGAACATAAATCGGAATAAGCTGTACATTCCTTTGAACCTGCAATCTCTGTTACTGAGGTATATATGCTCATTAATATGCTCAGTGTCTTTGTATTATGAAATACATCTGCTATTGGAGATAGTGTTGAATAAAATAAAATCATAAAATATTATAGTTCTGTATAAAGTTAGTCATGTAGAGCTTTTTCAAAGCTTGTTTTTGTGCTGTGTTTCAGGATCAACGTTATTCATTATATTTTTGAAGAGTTTTAGGATGTAACAAGCACAGTTGATAAGGGGACCCAGTTGAAGGGAAAATAATGGTCTAGTGGTATTATCACTGGATGTTTCATCCAGAGACAAGGGTAATATTCTGGGGACATGTGTTTGAATCCTGCCATGGCAGATGGTGGAATTTGAATTCCACAAAAATGTGGAATTCAGTGTTTAATGATGACCATGAATCCATTGCCAATTGTCAAAAAGACCAATCTGGTTCACTAATAACGTTTAGGGAAAGAAACTGCCATCCTTACCTGGTCTGGCTTACATGTGACTCCAGATCCACAGCAATGTGGTTAACTCTTAACTGTCCTCTGGGCAACTAGGGATAGGTATTAAATGTTAGCCTAGCCATTGACACCCTCATCCCATGAAAGAATAATTAAAAAAGGTATTTTGTTTGGATTTCCAGAAAGCAGTCAATAAGGTGCTACATAAGGGTGATTCTACAAGATAGAAGCTCACAGTATCGAGGATAAATATATTAGTCCAGATTCAGGATTGGTTAACACACACATTAGACAGAGTCAGGATTAAAAAGTATTTTTCTGGTTGGAAAGACGTAACTATTGGAGTGCCACAAACAGCAGTCCAAGAGCCTTAATTATTTACTACCGATACAAAGTGAATTGGGAGGAAAGGGCAAAGTGTAATGTAGAGTGTGGTGCTGGAAAAGCGACGTTTCAGGCAAGAGCCCTTCATCAGGATTCTCCTGCTCCTTGGATGTTGCCTGACCTACTGTGCTTTTCCAGCACCACACTCTCAACTCTGATCTCCAGCATCTGCAGTCCTCACTTTCTCCAGAGTGTAATGTATCCCAATTTGCTGATGATATAAAATAACGTGTTATAAAAATATAAAAACCCTGTTCTGAAGAAGTGACATCAAACCTTAAATGTTGACTCTTCTTCCTCTCCACAGATGCTGTCATACCAGATGAGTTTCTCCAGAATTTCTGTATTTGTTTAAAGTAGATTTTATTGCTAAAGTGATTACAGTTTGAAAATAAGGATGTCTTATTACAATAGGAGTGTCTTGTCACATCTGGAGTACTGAGTATGCTTTTGGTGCCCATATTTAAGAAAAGATATATTTATATTGGAAGCAATTTAAAAGAGGGATGAAGAGGTTGACTTATCAAGAATGGCTAAACAGGTTAGACCTATTATTCTACAGTTAGGGAGAATAGGGCTTTTATGGCACAATGGTAGCATCTCTACCTCAGAACCATGAGGGCTAGGTTCTAGTTCAACCTGCCCCAGCATTGTGTAATTACATCTCTGAGCAAATGGGTAGGAAACGATCCAGAAGATTGAGGGGTGATCCTATTGAAACATTTGGAGGGAGCTTTGCAGGGTAGATGTTGAGAAGATGTTTCCAATAGTGGAAAATCTTGAACCATTGGATTTAGAAACAGAATAATTGTAACTCAATTAAAACTGAGATGCAAAGAAATTTCTTCTTAGAGGGTAGTGGATATCTGGAATTCTGTACCCCAGAGAGGAATGGCAGCTAGACCATTGAAAGTATCTAAAGAGGAGATAGATAGAGTTTTCAAATAGCAGGGAGTGTGGGCTATGACAAGTTGGCATGAAGGAAAAGTTGAGGCCTGGAGATATCAACCATGACCTTATAGATTATTGCAGCAGGCTTGGGGGGCTGAATGTCCTCCTCCTGCTCTTATTTCTTATGTTGGTTAAGCAAGGTCTTCTTTTAAATTGATTTCCAATAAACCTACTGCAAGATAGGTTCTCCTTGACCTTTGGAATACTTGCAGTATTTTCTGTATAATTTTTTCAGATTTATTCCTCACTTCCATGTTGGAATTGAATTTGGTCCCAATTCTTGAAAACTCAACTATAATTAACTTTTTTTTTATGGCTGCCCCACAAATTCACTTCCTTGTCTCCATCCACACAGATGGCATTCACCATCAAATTCTGTATTTCACAAATAAAATAACTGGTATGGCTCAAGAGTTTGGAGTGTTTGGATGACAAGTGTTCAGAATCGCAGATTTGAAACCCAAATTGAAGGTATGGAATACTGTAAGTAGCTATGTTATTTGTGTCCTTACTGCCATCCCAGTTACATTTTGTAAACTTTTGAAGAAATTAGATATATGAGAGCAATGGCTGCATTAACCCTAATACATTCAAGATGAAATATTTCCTGTCCTATTCCTCTTTTTAATAGTATAGTTATGTTCTGCCAGAATATTCATGTACACATTTATGGTATCAACATTTATTGTATTTTCTGCCTTCAGAAAAAGAGGGATGACTTCCCCATTTTGTTTTGATTTTTTTTGTGGGAATGGCAACACATGTATGTCCCAAAATAATGTCCTGACATAGCTTCTCTCAATTTCCACTGGTTGAGCTCTTGGGAAAATAACTGACTATTATTAACACCAAAATTTCAACCAATCCCAACACACCTACAATAATCCCATGTTAGCACATCTGAAATAGTTTAGTGGCCACTTAGTCACTGTAAACATCAATGCTAGCCAAGCATCTGTTCTTTAAGAATTATACCCTTGCACAAAGTTTGGTCTCATGACAGCAAATGCAGATAGTGTCCATAAAGGATGATGACATTGTACAAGAAAGCATGACAGTCTCAGGAACTTGACACCACTTGGAATACAAGGCAAGTCTTGGGTCCAATCTGAGTGACTAAATGTCCATGCGGACCTTCTGGTCACTTTAATAAACCTCCCTACAATTAATGTAAATGTTCAAGCAATGTAGGCAGTACAGCCTGCATTCTAAATGTTTAAAATGTTCGTGGCTGGGTGAGGAGAATGTACATGAAAGGCATCTGGAGCAGAATTCCCTCTTGGGCATTTGGCAAGTTTGTGGAGAAACAATGTAGGATCCTGCTTAGTTGCAACCAACATGAGAGCTTGTGGTTTGAGAGTAATAGTTTCTGTATAGAGGCAGCATTAGAGATGCATGGAAGTGTTTGGCTTCAATAAGACAAACATAAATATATGCAATTATAAAACTAATAAATCTAATTGTTTTCAAATACCATGAAGCAACACTTCTTTTCAAGTAGAAGAGGCAGCACCAAGTATAAAGATATTTCAGTGATCCTTTTGTCAAAACCTCTAGTATATCAGAAGATACCATTATCATGATATATGCATAGTCTCTCATCCTCTTGCTTATCAAGAATATACCTACCTCGTCTTAAAAAGACACAAGGTTATTGCTTTCACACAGTTTCAAAGACTCCCAGCCATCTGTGAGAAAAAAATTCTCACTGTCTTCAAGGAGAGGCTGTTTTGTTATGAAGTTGAAGGCATGAACTGTACCTGTGAATGCTGTTCTGAACTGAGAGATTAAAAGCACCTGCATATATGACTAGATGGCAATCTCAGAGTGTACTGGAAAATTAAAATATGTAACATTTGGCTATGAAATGGATACCTGAGTTTTGGTTGCTGTTTTGACAACAATTCACATTTAATCAGTTTAAATTATGCCCCAGGATACTAAAACACAATCAAATTTGAATTTATTGTTTTGCCAATATCGAACCAATGAAATGATCCGATGCTGGGGATATGAAAATGCACACATTTTGAAAATTGGAGAGAGAGAGAGCAACTGCCACCGAGAGAGACCCAAGAAATTAGGAAACCTTCTCTATCAAAAAGGTACCTTTTCATAGGAAACATGAACAGCAGTAAAAAGAAAGATGATGACCCAGGGAGATCTTCAGCTAGAAGAAAGATATCAATGATGACAGTCGCCATGTGGTTTTGAAATTAAGTTGATGTAATTTTAACAAGTGTCTTATTGGAACAACATATTGTTATAGAGTTGGAGGCAGATAATAAGCAGTTAAGAGAAAGGGGGCTCAGAGTTGTGAATAGTTGTTGTTTATTGTTCACTTTTAGAGTTGAAGATAAATTGATATTATTTTCTTTAAATAATGGAGTTTGGGAGCTCTCTGTCACTCATTTTAACAGATTATGAAAAGAGGTGAGCTCTTCTGAGTGTTTGATTTAATTAACAGAAGGGTTCATCACCATGGCATAACAGTTCATTTTGAAACAGTTGTTGCATGTACATAGTCACGTGTTGTGATTTATGTTCAATGCCACCCAGATCCCACTGCATTTTAGGCCTCTGCAATCTCTCACCATTATTTAAAATGATTCTTTCTTATTGTTCCTACCAACATAGATAACTTCACATATTATATTCCACTTGCTTTACCTTTGACCATTCACTTAACCTACTTGTATCCCTTTACAGCAGCCTGAGGTTTTCACAACTTACTTTCCTACATGTATTTGTATCATCAACAAAATTAGCAAATATACATTGGTACATTCTTCTAAATCACTATTACAACATTTGAAAAGGAGAGACAGCAGTACATATCCCTGCAGTACACCACTGATTACAACTTGCCAACCAGAAAATGATTCATTTAAGTCTAGTGTCTGTTTCCTGTTGGATAACCAAATCTATCAATACCAATGTGCTACAACCCTAACCCATGACTTTTAGTTTTCTACAATAACATTTGAAGTACCTAGAAATCTATTTTTTGAAATTTAAGTACACACATCCACTGATTCCCCTTTATCATCAATAGCTTACCTCCTCAGAGCTCCAACAAATTGGTGAAACAAGATTTCCCTTTCATAAAACCTTTTTTAATCTGCCTGATTGCCTCAAATGTTTTAAAGTGTCCCACTATAATGCCTTAACAATAGCTTCCAACACCTTCTCTGGGACAGGGATGTTGTTAAGCTAACTGGCCTGTAATGACATGCTTCCTGTCTCCCTCCTTTCATAAAAGAAGTTTCACTCACTATTTTCAAATTTAATGGAAACTTCCCTCAGTCTAAGGAATTGTCTAAAATTACAAGAGGGATGGAGCATGCTTGAAAATTACAATGTTATGTGCCCTGTATGAGGCAGGGACATAACTGAAGTACAAAATGAGAATTTTGCATCTGTCTAACAAGGAAGGAAATGCCGCCTAGACGATAGTGAAACAGGAGATACTCAAGACACTGGGTAGTTTAAAACGTGATAAAGAAGAGGTATTAAGTTTTGTGTATTTAAATGTTGTTAAGCGGTGGGACTGGATAAGGTACATCTAAGGAAACTAGGGGGAGGATATATGAGTGAAAGTTGCATATGCCATAGTCCTCTTCAGGTAGAGATTGAGTCAGCACTTGAAAATTGCAAATGTTACACCGTTGTTCAATCGGGTGTGATGATGAGCCTATTGTGGGCAATCTTATAGAAAAAATAATTTTGAGTCAAAATTAAGAGTCACATGAACAAATGTGAATTAATTAAGGAAAGCCAATTGAGTTTCTAAGGCCTAATGTATATAACTAATTTGTTGAGTCTTATGAGGTCGCAACAGGACTGATGAGGATGATGCAGTTGATGAATACATATGGACTTCCAAAAGGGTTTTCATAAAGTGCCACATGAAAGGCTGGTCATAAACATTCTCAAGATATAGGGATAGCAGCAGCATTGACATGCTTGGAAACAACAGTAATGGTAAACAAACAGTTTCATTGTGGATTGGAGGGAAATATATGTTGGTGTTCCACAGGGGTTGGTGTTAGGACTCCTATGTTTTCTGATATGTAGTTATGACTCTGATTTGTAAAAGGCATAATTTCAAAATTTGAGGATAATCCAACATTTGGAAATATTAAAACTGTGAGGACGATAGTGATAAACTTGGTAAGAATATAGCCAGTGGATGTAGTTTGCTCGTGAGCTGGAAGGTTCATTTCTAGACGTTTCATCACCCTACTAGGTAACATCTTCAGTGAACCTCCGGGCAAAGCACTGCTGATAATTCCTGCTTTCTATTTATATGTTTGGGTTGGTAGTGTAATTTCCTGTTCTTTTTTTCAGGGGATGGTAGATGGGGGTCTAACTTGATGTGTTTGTTGATAGAGTTCCAGTTAGAATGCCATGCTTCGAGGAATTCTCATGCATGTCTCTATTGTCCATTTCAACTGGGGCAAAACATCCATCCTTGGACAAGCCAAACAGAGAGACACACGAGAATTCCTAGAAGCATGGCATTCCAACTGGAACTCTATCAACAAACACATCGAGTTAGACCCCATCAACCACCCCCTGAAAAGAAGAACAGGAAATGACATCACCAACCCAAAGATATAAATAGAAAGCAGAAATTATCAGCAATGTTTCGCCCAGAGGCCCACTAAAGATGTCACCTAGTAGGGTGACGAAACGTCTGAAAATGAACCTTCCAGCTCACGAACAAACCTATGTCCACTGGCTATATTCTTACCAAGCTTATCACACACACATAACTTGTTCACTGTTCAGGAATCAAACAATTATTGGCACGCAGAAGGCCTTAAATGATCCCAACCACTCAACTCCATAAACCAAATCAGTAACCTGTTATTGTGTCACGTTACCTGAAAAAAATTTGTTTTATATGCATCACTTGGAGTCAGCCTGTATACAAACAGCTTACCCACTGCTTGAACAAAACCAGAGCATAAACCTGATTTGCAATGCAGTTTAGTAACACGTCTTTTTAAAAAAAAATGCAGCAATTCCTTCCACAATTTGTGTTTTTAAAAAATCAATTTTCCATTTCAATCCACAATCAAAAATATAGAAAAATATGGTCTTTACACATACTTTTCTCCATGTTTTATGCACCATCTTATGGACACGACTTTAAAATGGAAAATGCAGGAAAAAACTGCTTTTTAAAATGATTGACTTCATTCAGTAGGCTAAATGTTTATATAACATGTTTCACTAAATACGAAAGACACTTGTCTAAATTGAGTATTTGCTACCTATTGAGCTGTAGAAATGGTGGCTAGTCACTCAACTGAAGTATCTATTGTGTAATGATAACTGTTGAAATATAGTACAGATATCATATGAGACAAAAACATGGAAATGGATCAGAAAGTCAAAATTTTAACAATCTGAATGGAATCCTGAAATTTTCCACTTACTGACCACAGTCTCTCGGTTTTTGAGAGTCGGTAGGTTTTATGAGAAATCATGTGGAAATCTTGCAGTACAGTGATAGCGTGCCTGCCTCTGACTAAAAGCTCATTCTGGGTTTCAAAGTTCAGCTCAGACTTGTTGGCCATGGGAGGAATATTCACACCACAGTTCAACAGCCTGACAATCAACCTATGAATCTTTTCGCCACTTCCCCACTATTCCCTAAAGGGGAAAGAATGTATCTGTGAAGATCCACAAAACAAAAAAAATAGAAACTATGAACAGAAGTTAACTAATCAAATAATTACAAGAATGATAGACACAAAAGCTGCTTAGTCTACTCAAATCATATGGTGCCTTCATTCTTATTTTACCTCGTAATTCCAACAGGAAACATAACTTCCCATAAACTATATCAAGTTAAAATTGGGAATTGATCTGGTTGGCACATTATTGCACAGTTGCTTCTAATGCATTTCCCTGAATAATTAATGCAAAGATTACTAGCAGATGAATAACATTGAATTTATCAGCATTAACCTTTTCTCAATATGATCTTGGGCGGCACGGTGGCACAGTGGTTAGCACTGCTGCCTCACAGCGCTAGAGACCCGGGTTCAATTCCCGCCTCAGGCGACTGACTGTGTGGAGTTTGCACATTCTCCCCGTGTCTGCGTGGGTTTCCTCCGAGTGCTCCAGTTTCCTCCCACAGTCCAAAGATGTGCAGGGCCCGGCTTAAATCACTCCAGCCAGCAGCACGCACTTCATGGCAACAGGAGAATGAGGGACCTTCACCTCACTCCAGGTACCCTTTGCTCACAAGGATACCAAGTAGTGCCAGTGAGCACACAGCCAGAGGAGAAACCATAGACAGAGCCCACAGTACTCTCCAGGCCTTTCATCTCTAACCTGCCTGCCTGCCAGCCTCTGTCCTGTTGGAACTCACACCACAGAGAGTGCATCTGCATGTCTGGGCCTTCCAGACACAAATGTGTCTCAAATGGGAACACTCTCGCACCATTGCAGAACCCAGGATTGCACTGAGACCTAAGGGGAGGGAAAGAAAGAAGACCACCTTCAGAGGATACACTGGTAACATGGGTGAGACATCACTGTAAATATGTACAGCATTTGTAAATATGTTCCCTTTTCCTCAAATATCTGCATAGTTGGAATGAAAGCATTGAACATTAAGAGCCGAGCCATCCTGAGCATTACATGGGGTTTTATGGTCCAAGTTATGAAGTGAGCAGCTCCTGTACCATGTGCAGGCTATGGGAAATTGGAAGATGTTTTCAACTTTGGCAACAAGAGTGAATCTTTCCAGGCAGCAATACATTATTTGTGCTCAGTGCCATTTGACAATAATTCCTGATTCTGCATGAATTGGTCAAGAGTGCTTGGGATCAGGATTTGGACTGCATACAATAGGTTAATGCACAAGGTTCACACACAAGTAGTGCTTGCAGGTGTCTATTAACTTAACTATATTGATACCTGTGTAATGTGTACTCTTTGAAAAACCAATTCAAAAGTGAAATCCCTCTCCCACAGAATGAAACACCTGCCCACTCAGGTGTGAGGCAGCCAATTTCTGCTTCATTGTGTCGTTACTATTTGTATTTGACCATTACTTGCCTCTTCAGATCAGCCTCTTCCCCACAGTGAACCCCCAAATATGCAAGTTCTCTTCATCACAGCACTCCCTATTAACTTAATGTGCTTTGAAATTCCACACATCTATCTACCTAACTCTTCATCAGCTCATTTACCCCAACCCAAGCATACCAGATTTAGTATGGTGCTGTTGCCCAAGCCAGGATGTTGCTGATGGTCAACAACCACCCATATCCCACATTACCACTTTCCCTTCTTTCCATCTCACCTTCTTGAGTTGGTTATCCTCTTGGTATCCCAGCATGCAGCCTCCAATCCTTAAGTTTGAGTTCTCCAGTATTCCTCCTGTAGCAGAGACCCCTAATAACCCTCTCTGACCTTTAGTGTATGGACCCCTGGAACCGATGGTGGCCAACCACTTTGTCCAAGTTGGACAGACATCATCAATTGATCACTGACCAGATATCTGACTGATCTCTGCGCAGCTCCTCAATTGACCTCCCTTGGCTGGTTGCTGTGAACCCACTCCCAGACCCTAACTGCCCCAGGCAGCCAATGGATCATGCCCCAAAAGCCCCTTGCACTGATATTGGAGGCTGCCTGTGACTTACTATACTGAGGCCTCCTGACTAAAGGATGTCTCCCTTAAATTGTCTGAGGACTAATCTCCTTAGAATTGAGGCCATTTAGTTGATGCACATCAATGTGTTTGCTATGTACACTGCTGGCAGGAATGAGATTGACATAGCACAGTAGCATACAGCAACATATCCTGCCCCTTGACTGATTGCTGATGACAGCCATGACAAACTGCTCTGTCCTGGACTAAAAAGGCAAGACAGAACAGAAACAAAAGAAAAACTGAAATTGCAAGAGAAGTTAAGCAGATCTGATAGCATCTGTGGAGAGAAAACAGAATTAACATTGAGTCCAGTGACCCTTCTTCAGAATTGATAACAGCTAAGGAATTAGGGATGAGCAATAATGCTGATCTAGCCAGCAATATCCACAGCTTGTGAATAAATAATTTTTAAAAAAAATGTAGAGATGGAGCCCAGAGAGAAACAGAAGATGAGGTTGGCAGACAAAGGGATTATTGATTGTAAACCAGGAAAGAAAGGCTGGATAGGTGCTAGTGGGGGCTGTGCTCAAAGTGACCCTTTGCATGACAAGGTAGAAGTACTGTAAGCCTTTAAGCTGTAACTGAGGGGGGCAAAGTGCTTAAAAGAAAGAGCAGAAAGCTGTAGGCATTCAGGCAGAGGCACAGTGAGCGAGTGCTCAGACAGCAAGCAAGCTGCACCCTGGTTGAATCTATGAACTGGGTGCCTTTCCCTGTGCACACATGTCCTTCTAATAACATTGCAATGAAACATCCAATGCACCCCAATGTGCAGAACTATATTGTAAATTGATCAGTGTGTAACGTAAGGATACAGTGAAGCTAAAGCAAAAAGCCACCTTACAGGTGACCTTATGGTTGTTGTGAAGAGATTGTTTCACCTTTGGGAGAAATCAAGAATTGGGGAATCACAAATACAAGATCATTACTAATAAATCCAGTGGGAAATAAAGTTTGTTTTCTCAGGGAGTAATATTAGGAGGTTTTCAAAAGAAAGCCAGATGATTACAGGAGAAGGAATCATGCAATCTGCTGAAAGACTAAGTCAAGGCAGATGGAATAGGGAAAAGACTAAATACCTAAATACCAAGTTGAATTGAATAGGCTGTTTCTGTGCTGTATATTCCAAGTGAAGAAGTAGTAGTTTGAACGGTTGATTGACAGGTGAGCATAAGTAATACAATATTCCTTAACATAGCCATGAAATGGTCACCTGAGGAATGTAGGTTTCTGTGGTGTATGAAACTTAATAGTCAACTTGGAGAAGTTGAGATATTCACAGCACTTCATGTTCTTGCATGTGGTCACTATGATCACTTACTTCCTTCAGGCCTCTACATGATTTGACTGAAGTCCACTTCAGTGCAAATCAGACATTGCTAACGGTAGGGTTAGACTTGATATCTTGCTGGTGGATTTTTTTTAAAAAAAACACCAGTAATCTGTGGCCTCTGGTTTCTGCTCAAAACTCCCTCTGGTGGCAAACGGACAACCAACATTACAAAGTCAGAGCATTTAGTTTCTTCTGTTGGCATCTCATTTCAGACTTTTTTTTTGCTACAATATTTTAACCCATTGAAATAGGAATTGCTTAAATAAGCTATCCACAACTTTCCTGAAACATAGTTCTATATTCTGAATGGAGTGTCCTGCACAGACCTGGCCAATTTCAAAATGCTACTTACCAGCTTTCACTGGTGTTTAGGTTAAGAATACCACAGATGGAGCCCTGAAACTGCAGATGTAAAAAAGTGAGAGCAACAGGAATACAACATAATTATGATAATACATGACAAATACAAAGATTCCATTCCTTTCTGCAAAAAGCATCCACTTTTATTCCACATGGTTTAAAATGACATCCTTCATAACCTCAAGAACTCAAACTTTTATATAGTCCACTATGTAATTTTGAAGTATAGTTGCTGCTGTAATTAGGTAACCGTCCAGGACAATTTGCACTCAGCAATCTCATAATTATCAAATAATGTGTTTATTTATTTTAGTGATGTTATTTAAAAATAAATTTTGATCAGGACACTATGAAGAATCTTCTTGCTAAGTATATGATTTGGATATGATCATAAGAGGTACAGTTAGTAAGTTTACAGATGACACCAAAATTGGAGGTGTAGTGGACACCAAAGAGGGTGAACTCAGATTACAGCAGGATCTGGACCAGATGGGCCAATGGGCTGAGAAGTGGCAGATGGAGTTTAATTTAGCTAAATGTAAGATGCTGCATTTTGGGAAAGCAAATCTTAGCAGGACTTATACACTGAATTTAGGGAGAGGCTGGGGCTGTTTTCCCTGGAGCTTCAGAGGCTGAGGGGTGGCCTTATAGAGGTTTACAAAATTATGAGGGGCACGGATAGGAAAAATAGATCAAGTCTTTTCCCTGGGGTTGGGGAGCCCAGAACTAGAGGGCATAGGTTTAGGGTGAGGGGGGAAAGATATAAAAGGCACCTAAGGGACAACTTTTCCATACAGTGGGTATACGTGTATGGAATGAGCTGCCAGAGGAAGTGGTGAAGACTAGTGCACAATTGCAACATTTAAAAGGCATTTGGGTGGGTATATGAATAGGAAGGATTTGGAGGGATATGGGCCAGGTGCTGGCAAGTGGGACTAGATTGGGTTGGGATGACTAGTCAGCATGGACGAGTTGGATCGAAGGGTCTGTTCCCGTGCTGTACATCTCTAAGACTCTATGACTGCTAGTAGAGTTATAGATATTTTGAGGTTTTTCTCAGAAGGAAATGGGGCCTTGGGTAAAATGTATACAAAGAACGGTTCCTAATTGGCTTGAACAAGATGTCTGCCCCCATTTGAGGAGAATGTCTACCTCCGAGGAGCAGCCAATCAATTAAATATCCATCAGTTCTCTGGTCCTGGCATTGCCACAAGGAGCAGTAGCTACCAGCCGCTGCGGAGGCTATAGCTCATCCCCACCAATGACTGTCAAAGCCAGTGCAGCACTATCACAGCAATATTAAAACAAACAAACTAATCACTGGGTTTTTCCTCCAAGGATAGAATTGAAAAGCAAAGAAGGTATGCCAAACTAATGTACAACCCTGATTAGACTGCAGTCACAATATGGCCAACAGTTCGTTTTGCCACATTGTAAAAAGGATATTAAAACACAGAAGAGAATGCAAAGAAGTTTAAAATGGTGCTATTGGAATTGTAGTCTTGTAGGTTTCATGAAAACAACAACAATTTGGACCGCTTTTTCATGAAAAGTTTAAGTATGAACCGTGAACTAACACAAGTATGAAGAAAGGTTTTAATAGAGCAAACGCAGAGATAGTGAATAAAAATCAAAAGAATTGCAGATGCTGCAAATCAGAAACAAAAAGCAGAAATTGCTGAGCTTTTCCAGCATCTGTGAAGAGAAATCAGAGTTAACAGCTCAGGTCTGGAGACCCTTTCTCAGAACTTGTAACTTCTAATGTATTCCTATGATCCACAATGCTGGACTTTTTTATTTCTTTTAATTTTCCCATGTGTTTTTTTCCTAAGAACTTGAACTGAAGAATCTATATCAAGGTACCTTGTACCCAAGATGGCACAGTAAGTGGTAACTTGTAAACTTTTCACTACTCATGTGAGCACGTGACAAGAAAAGTTAATTCAATAATTCAATTCAGTTAAAGTACAAATTAAGCTGCTCATTTCTTCCTTTAATAACCAGATCCCAAGGGAACTGAATTGGTATTTTGTGACATACATGATGTTGCAGTTCTCAAAGGAATAATTCGACATATTACACTCCAGGTCTTTTAATACACCCCACCATAAATTAAACAAGTCTCAATACAGTTAGCCTCATGTTGCTTGGATTTAATTTTACTGGGATTTACCTGAAGTTGATTTATGACACTTTGATGGCGTCTGTTGTCTATCACAGCAGAGTTTGTGTTAAATTTAATTTGTGACTGCTAACATCTGCTCTCTTATGTTTGTGCCAATCTGTTCACATATGATGTTCAGGTTTTCTATAAATATAGTTATTGAAGTTTGTTTAAACAGACCTGTTAAAACATCAAATTTAATTAAACACAATATATAAATGACATAGCTTCTATCTGAACACCTCTGGGAGTTTTGATATAATGTTCGCCAATCTCATAAACTAAAGTTCCTGTTCTAAATTCCAACACACTTAAATTGAACTCAAACCTGCACCCTTTCCGGTCCATAATCTTAACTAATATCTATAGTTTGAATCTATTGAAAATTGAATAAAGACTCTCAGTTGAAATATTGATTTATCTTCCTCTTCCAAATACTGACTGATCTTGTGTTTTCCAGCAGTATTAATTTAAAGATTTCCTTTCAAACTAAAGCCAATTCTCCACCACAGAAACACTCCATTGTTTATTTTGGCCTTAATTCAATAGCCATAAAATAAATAGGAAATGGTTTGAAAGGACAATAGCATAACAATGAACAATTTTTTAAAATTTTAACCAATTTTACATATTACTTTCATAACTTTACAAATGTACAATGATGCAATAAGATTACCAAATTATTGACTACATACTAACAGAATAAAAACTAAAGCAAGTTGCCATAGTCCCAGGGCAATAGGCTCCTCGCTCATTAGAAAAAGAGACAACTGGTGGTGATTTTGACCTGAGGTTGAAAAGGCAGGAGATTCATGGTAACCTCAGCCAGCACAGGATCTGAACCCACAGAGTGGTGTCACCCTATGGTATAAACCAGTTGTTCAGCCAACTGAGCTAACCAACCCCGTCACAGTATGTAAGATGTTTATTTGGGGGTGGACATAGAGAATCAAGGAATATGAGGATAAGAGCTATAGTTTACTTGCACCTTTCCTCTCAACATCAGTGTGTCCTTCTTTCTATGTTGGTGGGCTAGAGGGAGTTTTTGTTAGAAGGGTTTCCACAAAGGAAATCTGGAATCTAAAAGAGCAATTTTAGACAGACAAGTAGTATGGTGCCCCAGTCCTGAAGGGCTGCATGGTGTGTTGAGGAGGGTTTCTGCCAAAGGGACCAGTTCTCTCCTGCTTTGCTGACTTATCTTGAAACCTTTCAGCAGCCACAGACCATTAATTGGTTAGGTCTCTGCTCCTAGTTGTGCTACAAGGAGCAGTGACTTGCTGGGATTGCAAACCTCTCTCATACTGATTGCCAATGATGCCAGATGCAAAGGAAGTATAAGGGAAGGTACTTCCAGGGCTTGGCTGGCAGGCCCCAGCAAAAGGGATTGAGAAATACTGGGGAGGCTCAGGTGCAAGGGATGAGGAAAGACCTTCTGGAAAGCTTTTCATGGGGAAATAGGTTCTGTAGAAGTTGTGCCCCACAATCTGAGCATCCAGCAGTGCAAACAGCGCAAGCTGCACACTTGGCATGGGCCTCTCCTACTGCAGGTTAAATCCCAGCAGCAGTAGGAGAAAGCCCTTGGCTGGCCATTAGTTGACCACTTGAGGGCCTCAATTGGCCCACATGCAGACAGGCCACATGTTGCTTCCTGTGCCACTGGTAAAATTGCAGTGGGGCAGATGGATAAATGCAAGGAACAGCTTGGTGCCAAATTTTATGGCCTTCCCACCTACCATCCTGATCCTGGGGAGCCTTAAACTCCTGCTCAATGCACTTCAGAAACAAAGATCTCCTATTCCCTCCAGCTAAGAATTACATGTACACACACTCTCGTGTCTGAATTTACAACAAGAATATTAGCCATCTTCAACCTCAAACCACACTCTATATCCAAGTAGTCTACAATACTAGTAAAGGTTAGAGCATCTCGCCTGCCTCAAAGCAAATCAAAGTGGCTACAGACTCTGACTAACTCCAAATAGACCACCTACATTGCAGTTAACTCAAAAAGACCTCCAGTTTCAACATTGGACTCTTTAGTCACCAGTGAATCGGAGGACTTATGATCAAGTCATGCTCAGTGTGATTGACAATAGTATACAGACATGCTATAGACAATAGACAATAGGTGCAGGAGTAGGCCATTCTGCCTTTCGAGCCTGCACCACCATTCAATATGATCATGGATGATCATCCTTAATCAGTATCCTGTTCCTGCCTTATCTCCATAACCCTTGATTCCACTATCCTTGAGAGCTCTATCCAACTCTTTCTTAAATGAATCCAGAGACTGGGCCTCCACTGCCCTCTGGGGCAGAGCATCCCACACAGCCACCACTCTCTGGGTGAACAAGTTTCTCCTCATCTCTGTCCTAAATGATCTACCCCGTATTTTTAAGCTGTGTCCTCTGTTTCGGCACTCACCCCGCAGCGGAAACATGTTGCCTGCCGCCAGAGTGTCCAATCCTTTGATCATCTTATATGTCTCAACCAGATCCCCTCTCAGTCTTCTAAACTCAAGGGTACACAAGCCCAGTCGCTCCAGTCTTTCAGTGTAAGGTAATCCCGCCATTCCAGGAATTGACCTCGTGAACCTACGCTGCATTCCCTCAATAGCCAGAACGTCTCTCCTCAAATTTGGAGACCAGAACTGCACACAGTACTCCAGGTGTGGTCTCACCAGGGCCCTGTACAGCTGCAGAAGGACCTCTTTGCTTCTATACTCAATCCCTCTTGTTATGAAGGCCAGCATGCTATTAGCCTTCTTCACTACCTGCTGTACCTGCATGCTTACCTTCATTGAGTGGTGTACAAGAACCCCCAGATCTCTCTGTACTGCCCCTTTACCTAAAGTGATTCCATTTAGGTAGTAATCTGCCTTCCTGTTCTGGCCACCAAAGTGGATAACCATACATTTATCCACATTAAACTGCATCTGCCATGCATCTGACCACTCACCTAAACCTGTCCAGGTCACCCTGTAATCTCCTAACATCCTCATCACATTTCACCCTGCCACCCAGCTGATGAAATTTGCGAATGTTATTGCTAATACCATCTTGTATATCCTGAAGATAGATTGTAAAAAGCTGCGGTCCCAGTACTGATCCGTGCGGTACCCCACTGGTCAGTGCCCGGCATTCCGAAATGGAGGGGTGGAGGAGTGTGGAAGGATGGTCAGACTAACTGGTCTATAATTTCCTGCTTTCTCTCTTGCTCCTTTCTTAAAAAGTGGTACAACATTAGCCACCCTCCAATCCGCAGGAACTGATCCCGAATCTATCGAACTCTGGAAAATAATCACCAACGCATCCACGATTTCTCGAGCCACCTCCTTCAGTACCTTGGGATGTAGACCATCAGTCCCCGGGGACTTATCAACCTTCAGACCGAATAGTCTCTCCAACACCAATTCCTGGCAAATATAAATTCCCTTAAGTTCAGGTCCTTCAGCCACTGTTACCTCAGGGAGATTGCTTGTGTCTTCCCCAGTGAACGCAGATCTGAAGTACCAATTCAATTCTTCTGCCATTTCTTTGTTCTCCGTAATATATTCCCCTGTTTCTGTCTTCAAGGGCCCAATTTTAGTCTTAACCATTTTTTTGCCTTTCACATACCTAAAAAAAGTTTTACTTATCCTCCTTTATATTATTGGCCAGTTTACCTTCATAACTCATTTTTCGTCTGCGTATTTCCTTCTTAGTAATCCTCTGTTGTTCTTTAAAAGCTTCCCAGTCCTCCATTTTCCCACTTATGTTTGCTATGTTATACGTTTTCTCTTTTAACTTTATATGTTTCTTAACTTCCCTCGTCAGCCACGGCCACCCATGTCTCCTCCTAGGATGCTAGCAGTGCTTTGTAAAGAAATCTTATTATTATTTATAATACAGTGCAAGTAAGTTAGGTTTTTCAGAAAGGATTGGTTTAGTTATATTCATCAGCAGAATTTCATGTTGAAAGAGCTTTTGAGATAATTTAACAAATTAGTCAAGTCAGCATCTGTATCCTTTAGAAATTATGACATAGGCATAGCAGCATAAATTCTCCAATGGTAGTAGTGATGTTAGCCCGGTAAAATGGATGAGAAACAAACATAAACTGCCTTGTTTTAAAAAGAAATATAGTGTAGCTGCTGAATGTAATGGTGTTTATGTGAAGAATTCTGGGCAAGGAATAGGTTTAGGTTGTGCTCATTAGGACAGAGATAATTTGTTTTCATATGAAGTACACAGCAGGACAAATCCTACCCAGCCAACTACAGCCCTATCAATCTACTCTCAAATCATTAGTAAAGTGATGGAAGATATCAACAACAGTGCTATCAAACAGCACCTGCTTGGCAATAAATTTGCTCAATGATACCGAGTTTGGGTTCCACCAGGGCCACTCAGCTCCTGACTTCACAACAGCCTTAATTCAGACATGGACAAAAGCACTGAATTCCAGGAGTGAGGTGAGAGAGTAACAGCTCTTGACAGAAGGCTACATTTGACCAAGCGTGGTATCAAAGTGCCTTAGCAAAACTGGAATCAATGTGTATCACAGGGCAAACACTCTGCTGGTTGGATTCATACCAGGCACATAGGAACATGTCTGTGTTTGTTGAAGGCCATCATCTCAGCTCCAGGGCATCCCACAGGAGTCAGTCAGGAAAGTATCCTCGGCTCAACTATCTTCAGCTGCTTCGTCAATGACCCTCCCTCAATCATAAGTTCAGAATGTGGGATATTTGCTGATAATTACACAATGTTCAATAATATTTGCAATTCCTCCATTACTGAAGCAGACCATGATTAAATGCAACAAGATCTGGAGAATATGCAGGCTTGGGCTAACTATTGGCAAGTAACATTAGTGCCACAAATGCCAGGTAATAACCAATAGACAATCTAACCATTGCCTCTTGACATTCAATGGGGTTACTATCAGTGAATTCCCCACTATCAACATCCTTGGGGTGAGCATTGATCAGAAACTCAAGGGGACTCGCCACATGAACACAGTGACTACAAGGCAAGAGCCAGTCTAGGAACTCAGCGAGTAATTTATCTCCTTACTCCCTAAAGCCTGACTGCCATCGACAAGGCACAAGTCAGGAGTGCGATCGAATATTCCCCATTTGCCTGGATGGGTGCAGTTCCAACAACACACAATATGCTTGACACCATCTCGGACAAAGCAGTTAACTTTATTGGCATCCCATCCACAAATATCCACTCCCTCCATCACCAATACTCAATAGTACATACTGCTGCTATCTACAAGATGCACTGCAAAAAAAAACAAATATCCTCAGATAGAACCTTCCAAATCCACAATTACTTCCAACTAGAAGGACAGGGCAGCAGATATATGGGAACATCACCAGCACCTGCATGTTCTCCTCCAATCCATTCACCACCCTGACTTGGATATATATCACCATTCCTTCACTGTCCCAGTGTCAAAATCCTGGAATTTTCCCCTTAAGGCATTTTGGTCAACCTATAGCACATGGACTGCAGCGATTTAAGAAGGCAGCTCACTACTACTTTCTCAACAGCAACCAGGGATAGGCATTAAATGCTGGCCAGCAAGTGACACCCATGTCCCACAGGTCAATTAGAAAAGTGGCAATTGCAAACTTTCATCCAAAACAGTTTAATTTGTTCTCTCATTTTAGAAATAAAATCCTGCAAACATTTCCATTTGACTCTTCAAGGTTACAACAACCTCTGTGGACGAGGATACACCTTCATATTCATCTCTTGGACTTCCACTCATTTTAGGCACTGCCTTCTCAAGGATAGTTAAGAATGGACAATAAATGCTGAGTGAGCCAACAAACCCACATCCCATGAATGAATTTAAAGAAAAAGGAAGTGATTGAAAATGGAAACATTTATCTGGATTTCAGTGTAAAACTCATGTACGCTGAGACACTGGTGTGCTGCACACACCCCTACCACTTGACACACCACATTAGAGCCCAAACATGCTGCATTAATCACCCTGCTCTCCATTCCTCAGGCATATACTGCACTACCTTATGCAAGCTGTTTTTATCACAAAGCTATTGCTATTTTTTGAAATGGAATAATGAAATTAAAAAGCACATTTGGTTCACTTTTCCATCTGATCATCAGTTCTGTATTAGCAACACGTTTCTTTCTTCAGTATCTCAATGGAATTCTCTCCACTAATTTGCTTTCTTCTTGTGTTGGCCTCAAGTACAAATCCATTGGCAACTGTTGAACTATGGCACCTTATGGCATGTGACCCTTATTTCTGGTTCAATGATGAACGTCAGCAGATCCAGCTGTGGGTGAAACCACAACAAAGCCCAATTTTTACAAAAGTTACTGATGGGCTGATATCGTTGGCTAGGCCAGTATTTATGGTTCATCCTTAGGTGCCCTCGAGAAGGTGGTGAGCTGCTTTCTTGAACCGCTGCAGTCCATTTGCTGTAAGGAGACCTATAATGCCATTAAACATGAAGTTTCAGGATTTTGACCCAGTGCAGTGACACTGAAGAAACAATGTATTTCCAAGTCAGGATGATGAGTCCTCTCCTGAGATTTGCAACTGGTACCTCTTCCCACAGAAAAGGCAAGTCAGGATTGGCATGTGCAGCTAAGTTTTTCTTCATTCATCTTAAAAAGGTGCTGTGGCCAATTATGGCACCTTTACCATCTGAGAACAATTGAGCATCGGAGTGGCATAACAATAATTTCAGGTCTGCTTGCTCTGGCATAAATTTTCAGTAGCACTGGCAGAAATTGTAATGAGATATATTTGTGCGATTGTTACACGTTTTGAAATAAAATTTGAATCAGAGTGTATCACTTTTGCAGAAATGCATTCTTTTTCAATTGCCCCACTTGTGATAATGGTACAATGCAGTCACATGCTACACTTCAGAAATCAGGCCCTCCATGGGCAGGAATATGTTAAGGAATTGATTTATATTGGCAAATATACAGAAATAATACATTGAATCACGAATAGATGGCTCTGAGCCAATCAAAAGCAAGTCCCGATTCCCAGAGAACTTCTTCCTCATTTATAATGATGGATTGTTTTCCTTCGGTTATACAAACATTCTTAAATATACTATATTTTTCTTTCAATTTGCTCTCCTGCTCTGTTGAGGGCACTACCTTTGCCATATGTGCAAAGTACCTTTCAGCATCATTCTTCATAAACGATTGTGAATGGGCATTGCTGATCTACTCAACCTTCAACAGCATCGTTGCCAGGTTTGTTCCCGATTGCTACACATCACATTTCCACCAGGAATTACTTGATTTTAAGGCAACCCTAATTAAAGAAAGACATAATTTATTAACCTCCTCCAAACTAACTTTCGATGATGCCAGATAGAATACCATTCTACAGGGCAGAAGCAGCAGCATCTATCCACTAATGAGTTGGCGATAACTCAGATCCCCACAAGATTTTACATTCATGAAGCTGATAACTACCTGTAATCAGTTCTTCCATCTCTCTCAGAGTTGACCACATGCCCACAAGGACTGCTAGGTAATCAGAGGGCCACCTGCTCTTCAGTCTCAGTGCGTCACTGGGAGAAGAAATTATCACTGTGACTGCACCCGGGTACTAGCAGCACAACTGGAGGAGGCCCTGAAACTCAGCTAAATGGGTCTTGCCAGTGCCAGTTGACTCATCACCAACATTTATTGACTACCTCTAGATGCCCTTGAAAAGGTGACAGTGAGCTGCCTTCTTGAACCACTGCAGTTCATGTGCTGTAGATCGACCCACAATGCCCTTAGAGAGGGCATTGCAGGAATTTGACCCAGTGTCAGTGAAGGAACAGTGATATATTTCCAAGTCAAGATGGTGACTGGATGCAGATGGTGGTTTCTCAAGCATTGGCTGTCCTTGTCCTTCTAGATGGAAGTGGTTGTGGTTTGCAAAGTGCTGTCTAAGGATGTTTGGGGAATTTCTGCAGTGCACCTTGTAGATAGTACACACTGCTGCCATTGAGCATTGGTGGTGGAAGGAGTGGATGTTTGTGGAAGTGATGGTCATCAATTGGCTGCTTTGTCTTGGGATGGTGTCAAGCTTATTGAGTTTTGTTGGAGCTCCACTCATCCAGGCAAGTATTCCACAACACCCCTACTTGTGCCTTGCAGATAGTGGACAGGCCTTGGGGAGTCAGGTGGTGAGTTACTCACTGCACGATTCCTAGCCTCTGATGTGCTCTTGTAGTCATTGTACTTACATGGCATTTATATGTCATTCATAAGCATGGGCGTCATGGAGGGGGAGCGACGACCTTTGCGGCTTTGCTTCCTCTATAGAGTTGGGCAATAGTTTGCACAATAAACAATAGGTGCAGGAGTAGGCCATTCTGCCCTTCGAGCCAGCACCACCATTCATTATGATCATGGCTGATCATCCTCAATCAGCATCCTGTTCCTGCCTTATCCCCATAACCCTTGATTCCACTATCCTTAAGAACAGGATAGCCAGTTCCAAGCCTGGAGAATATTTGGTTGTGTTGGTGACAGCACCCACAGTCTGGTCATAACAAAACAGTCTCCGTGAGATGAGCTGCTTAAGTGATCCTTAGTTGGACTAAAGATAGGGGTCATCCAACACTTTCCTTGCTGCTGATAAAATGGCTCCCTCCAATCATTAATTGTCCTACCCACTCCCAATGTCAGCATTGCCCTGCCCACCCCTCTCCCCACATCCCAGGGACACTGGTTAATTCAGGACCATGAACTGAACCTAGGACTTCCTTAGACCCTGAGCGGAATTTTATTCGGGCATGAACCAAGTGGGCTAATGTGAAAAGTATGGCAGAACTCAGAAGGCCTATCTCAATGTTGGGAGTATCTGAATGCATCTTTTATACATCTGTAGAGTGTCCAGAGAAGTTTCTCATTGGACAGGGGTGAGCTGCCAATTAAGGGAGATTCTTGTTTGTTAAACGCACGTCAACATAACACATCTCATTAATATTCAGCTTTCTAGCTTGACAAATGCTTTCAACAAACCAGATGTCAAGAATTCTTGATATGAAAGTCAGATTGGGTGCCATAAGACCACAAGCTATAGGAGCAGAATTAGGTCATCCAGCCCACTGAGTCTGCTTCACCAGTCAATCATGGCTAATATATTTCTCAACCCCATTCTCCTGTCTTCTCTCCATAACCTTTTTTAATGTCCTTACTAATCAAAAATCTCTGCCTTAAATACGCTTGACGACTTGGCCTCTGCGGCCTTATGTAGTTTTAAGATCCATGGATTCACCACTCAGGCTGAGGAAATTCCTCCTCATCTCAGTTCTACTGGGTCATCCCTTCATTCGAAGGCTGTGCCCTTGAGTCCTAGTCTCTCCTACTGGTGGAAATGTCTTCTCCAAACAACTCTATCCAGGCCTATCAGTATTCAGTATGTTTCAATGAGATCCCCCTTCATCCTTCTAAACTTTATTCAGTACAGACCCAGAGTCCTCAACCAGTCCTCATATGACAAGTCCTGGGATCATTCTTGTAAACTTCCTCTGAATCCCTTTCAAGGCCAGCACATCCTTCCTCGATATAGGCCCCAAACTCCTCAGTAGTACATCCCTGCTCTTGTATGCTAACCATCTTGAAATGACATTGCATTTACCTTGCTAATTGCCAGTTGAACCTACATGTCAACCTTTAGAGAATCCTGAACTAGGATTCCCAAATCCTTTTGTGTTTCAGGATTATAGTCTCCACCTCTATTCTTTCCACCAAAGTGCACAACATCACACTTTCCCAGATTTTATTCCATCTGCCACTTCTTTGATCACTGTCCTAGTCTGTCTAAGTCCTGTGCATTTTCTCAACACTACTTACCTTTGTGTTATCTGGAAGCTTCGCAATAGTTGCCCTCAGTTCCCTCATTAATATAGAATGTGAATAGTTGTGGTCCGAACACTGACTCCAGCAAAGTTCCACTTGTCACTGGCTGCCATCATAAAAGGAGAAAGTGAGGTCTGCAGATGCTGGAGATCAAAGTTGAAACTTTATTGCTGGAACAGCACAGCAGGTCAGGCAGCATCCAGGGAACAGGAGATTCGACGTTTTGGGCACAGGCCCTTCTTCAGGAATGCAAAAAGGACCACTTTATCCACAGTCTACTTTCTGCCAAACCAGTCAATCCTTTATCCGTTGTCAATACCTTGTGCATAAACATCATGGGCCCCTTATTTACCTGGTGACTTCAGCTCACTGGTCATATGCCCACCCACATTCATGTGCATAGGCATTGACTTCCAACGTGTCAGACTCCAAGAATCCTCATGATAATCTCTGATCCACTAACAGGATGCATCTGCACTTCAATCCTGCACCTCAGGCTACACTGGCAACTCTCATTGTAATGCTGCTGCAAGGACTCCGTGCTCAGGGCCATGCACCTAGCTCACAGACTGGACTGGGCTGCATCTCTGGGCTGTTCACTTGCTGTCTTAACTCTCAGGCTCTCTGATCCTACCTAGCTTCTGACAGCAACTCCACTTGGTATTGCTTTGCTTTGTTGCACTCTACCTCCTCCACCAGACATATCAGACTCATCTTACTTCTACCTTGCTGTCTCACAGAGATATAAAGCTAGGATGTGTGATGTGGTTGTTAATAATCCTCAAACATGTCAAAAGAGATAAACATCAGTCAAGGGACCAGGCACATTATATCAAGGGATCCCTCCAACATCAGTCAGGGGCTGAGGATGGTCAGAGACAGGAAGTTGTCTGCATAAGGGATAAGGAGCTAAAAGATAGGTAGCTCACCAACTGTCTTGACTCTTTCTGCCCCATTGAGGTCTGCTTTCTTTCTGGAAGAGAGAGGCTTGTTTTAACAGAGATAAAAGTTTGACACAACTGTCCCTTTTGGGTCAGGTGAGGAGGACATACAAAGTTAGCAAGGTTTGGAATAGGATAAAAGCATGTGAGGAAAGATGTCACAGGCAACAGTGAGTGTGGTAGAACTTGAGCCTTTAGTGTGATGTTGCTACAGTAACAGAAATAGTGTGAGTGTCAAGTACTGCAGAGAAGATGATGGTATTTGCAGGCAATAGACAATAGGTGCAGGAGTAGGCCATTCTGCCTTTCGAGCCTGCACCACCATTCAATATGATCATGGATGATCATCCTTAATCAGTATCCTGTTCCTGCCTTATCTCCATAACCCTTGATTCCACTATCCTTGAGAGCTCTATCCAACTCTTTCTTAAATGAATCCAGAGACTGGGCCTCCACTGCCCTCTGGGGCAGAGCATTCCACACAGCCACCACTTTCTGGGTGAAGAAGTTTCTCCTCATCTCTGTCCTAAATGGTCTACCCCATATTTTTAAGCTGTGTCCTCTGGTTCAGCACTCACCCATCAGCGGAAACATGTTTCCTGCCTCCAGAGTGTCCAATCCTTTAATAATCTTATATGTCTCAATTAGATCCCCTCTCAGTCTTCTAAACTCAAGGGTATACAAGCCCAGTCACTCCAGTCTTTCGGCGTAAGGTAGTCCCGCCATTCCAGGAATTGACCTCGTGAACCTACGTTGCATTCCCTCAATAGCCAAAACGTCTTTCCTCAAATTTGGAGACCAGAACTGCACACAATACTCCAGGTGTGGTCTCACCAGGCCCTGTACAGCTGCAGAAGAACCTCTTTGCTTCTATACTCAATCCCTCTTCTTATAAAGGCCAGCATGCTATTAGCCTTCTTCACTACCTGCTGTACCTACCTGCATGCTTACCTTCATTGACTGGTGTACAAGAACACCCAGATCTCTTTGTACTGCCCCTTTACCTAACTTGACTCCATTTAGGTAGTAATCTGCCTTCCTGTTCTTGCCACCAAAGTGGATAACCATACACTTATCCACATTAAACTGCATCTACCATGCATCTGACCACTCACTAACCTGTCCAGGTCACCCTGTAATCTCCTAACATCCTCCTCACATTTCACCCTGCAGAGCAGAGAAGGACATTGACCTTAACATTGTTGACAGACAACCAAGATCACACTGAGCTGGCTAATAACTTCAGGCCAAACTGTGGCCTGGTGTCATGGACTCCTCTATGGTCCTGGGGCCAAAGGATTCATGTGTACGCAAAGCCTATAAGGTACTGCCCACAGAGCAACACATCAATTTCCCCTTGTCTACCATGTCCAGGACAAATGTCAGGAATTGAGCAGGGCAGCTCTGACTGACGGTGCTTGTCAGGATGCACGATGGACTTTTATAAAGATGGTGTAGGATCAACCGTGCCAATTTTTGGCAGATATCCAGTCAGAAGCCAATTTGTTTAGGAATGGTGTGAGATAAGATGGGGATAGAATCAGAACAGAGGAGCAGGGTAGATAGTCAATAAGATGTATTTGGCAAGAGACAGTGAGGAATCTTGCTAGGCGTCACAGTGACAAATCCTCCAAAACTTTGATGCAACTTGCACTTAGCCAATAAAAAAATGTAAGATTTGGCCCTTTGTCACTCAGCACATGCATTTTACAATTAAACCATTTAAAGCTCCTCATCTTCAACTAGCATACTCAGAGACAAATATATAATTAGAAAGGAACTTTCTTCAGCTTGACAGCTTTTCTGTCTCACTGATTAATTCCCAACAAGAGAAAATTTTTGGACAGTTTTTTTTTATATTTACATACACTGGTAAATAGTAAAAATAAATATGGCAATATATCACATCACTTTGGCATGCAAGTGCACTTCTAATCCAACAAGTTTATAAAGGCTGTTTGCATACTAAATCTGAACATAGGGACTGATTTCTAAAAGGACTTTTAATCAAAAATAAAAATACTTGCTACATGAAATATGTCAGGATATATCTGCCAAAAATGTTATGAAGGCAACCTCATGGTTCATGACATCTTGTAACACTTTGCCACTATGCATTATTCTTCAATGTGTTATATCTCAAGACGATTGGCTATATCATACTAATCTATGTTTTTATCCTGTCTCTCATCTGTGTTATTCTGTTCTAAAAGTAAAGTTAACGAGTGACTTATCCTGTGTCTGTAACATAATGCAGCCTGGGTATTAACTTTTGTACGTATTATGATTCCAGCTGAGGGTAATATTGAACAAGTAAAATTCCAGAGTGAAACCTAGCTTGATAGAATAAAGGTTTTATCATTGCAATTTGATTACTGTGGTGGTCAATTACTTAAATATTTACATGAGACTATCAATGTACTTTTAACAAAAGGACATAAGTTTATAATGCAAAAGAAAAAGGGCATGAAAACAAAGTTATGTTTATTTTTAAAATGACGTTATCATAAACAGCAAAAAGAAATATTCAATTTCCATTTCCTAGCAATATTCTTTACAGATACTGAATCCTGGTGAGGTGTCACTACTAGCTTCACTTTATAATTTCTTACTGAATTGATAAGGTCACAAGTGTTGTAATTTGATGTGATTCTCTCCATTACTGTGTCTCCCCAAGACACACAACCACACAGGCTAACTCACTGACTTTTCTCACTGAAGTCTAAGATAAAGAATTAGACATTGACTTGCTTCAAGCCGCTAAGTAGCACAATTGCTGATATGGAACTTTTCTTCTGAACCATAACCTGCATCTGGTACTTAGCCTCCTCTTCTTTAGATCATAAAAGCTTAGGTCAATTATCTCAACAGGTAGCTTGACTCAGTCTGATTAACTCAAATGATTTCTTCAAAACATTTAGCTCATTGTTCCAAACAACTTTCTGATCCCTCCACCAAATGAAACCAAAAGCCCATTTAACTGTACTTTTGAATGCAAATTTCCAAATGATTAAAAAAAGTTAGAAACCTTCATCATCACCAAGACATAATGCACCATGTCTACACGTTCTTCTGTCTCTGTGACGCACTTCATTGTATGATAGCCTATCAATTATACATTCCATCCCCATTTCATTCACTACAACCTCTGCCTGATAGTCTTTCCATTATATGCTTGGCTGTTTTTATCATTTCTCTAACATGCTCCAGCTTCCTGTTATCCTGTTTTTCTGAAGGTTTCAGCTTGTACAGTACTGTATGCAACATATTTTGACCTGTTAACTCCTAAACATATATTAATCTACGTGTTTTCATAGTCCCTTACACTAATATGTGCTTTTCCTGAATATAACAGATTCCAGGATCTGTATTTTCTTCTATATAATACACTCCTGCATATTGGGTTACTATGCTATTTCCCAGTGATGATAGCACAATATTCTTAGTCCTAATGTAGATATCTGTGTTACTGAGACTGATACAGGGAGGTAAAAAATGCAAAATAACAACGTAATCCTCAGTCTATGACTTACCAAAAGATTGCTTACATAGCTTATGCTGTCATGGTGACTAAATTACAACTATATTCAATTCTTTGAGCTTTAAAACTGCAGAAATATTCAATTGAACTAATCCATCTTTTAATTCATGTTATGGATAGAATGCATCACAATTATTCATTCTAGGATAAGTGCCTCCATTTACTAAAATCAACCATGCTAGAACAAGAAATGTCTTCATTTGTGTTTTATTCAGTCAACCTAACTATGAGAAGATCATTTTCATATCACATGGTTCATCCCAGCTATGTGCTTACACCACCACACATGATGTCATAAAACACTTAAATTTATTGCAGATGATATGATATATTAGGCATGCAAGATAAATATTTACAGGTAAAGATTTATACCTGTCTATGAAGGTGGGACAAGGTAGGAGATATGTTATCTTTGGCTAAGTCAGCAATTCATAAGGAAATAGATGGCAGATGGAAAATTCAAAGCTCCATTTATCTTCCATTGTCACAAGAACATGGAGGAAATAATCTCCTACAATTAATACATTGTAACTTTCTATTCTATCTGTGGGAAAGTAATTTTGCACCCAAACCAAACTTTATCCCTGGTCATCCAGTCTGCATCTATAATTGAAAGAGTTCATAATATTTATGAAATAAGAGTCTTCTGAGAATGCCTGGAAGGTCCTAATCCGATTTATCCAGAGAATGAACTGTTGAAGTCAAGGACTTTAGAGAATGATTATAAGATAGTGGTTTAATTGGAGAGTTTAGATGGTCTGTACTGTGACTAAGGGATATGCGAGAACATTTATAAATCAGTAATCGAACTGAATAGTTCAATGGTTTATATGGAGAATAATGGACCTTAAAAAGTAATCATAAGATCGTCATCTAATTGAGGAGTTTGTTTGGTTTGTATTGCAAATGTGAACTCTGCATTTATAAAGTGGCAATCTAATTAAAGGGTTCACATCTTTGCTTTGAGGATAAGGCATTTGGAGATTTGAAATGGAGTGACAAAATGTAATGTAAACCAAGGGCTGGCGTGGTTTTTTGCAAAAATAAGAGAAAACTGAATAATTATAAAGCGGTAAACTAGTTGAATAATTAAGATCACATGGTTGTTTATGGAAGAGAACTTTGCATCTTAGATTTGAATCAAAGACAAATCATTGTCTTGAAATGATTCCAGTTTCATTTATATGCTCATCATCTATATAAACAATTAAGGAGCGAATATAGGAGGAATGGTTAGTAATTTTACAGATGACACCAAAATTGGCAGTTTCTTGGATAGTGAAGGTGGTTATTTAAAAGTACGATGGGACCTTGATCAACTGAGCCAGTGGGCCAAGGAATGTCAGGTGGAGTTTAATTCAGATAAATGCGACGTGTTAATTAATCTTTATACAACACCCTACAAGCATGATGGAAAATGTAGATCTCGGTTTCTTTTACGCCAGCTGAGATTGGCTGTGGACATTGACAGCTAGACCACACTTTAATCTCACTCTAACAACATTCACATTCAGATTAAAACATGTAACATAATCACTGTGAACATAAAGTTATAATCAAATTTTAGCTAGATGAAATAAAAGCACATTGACATCATTATTGTATAGCAATTCCATGAGTAACTATTATGTGATGGTCTGCTTCTTAGCTGTGAATGATTCTGAAAACACCTTCACTCTCTATCCAGTGAGTAATTTCATCCCACTGTTCAACTAATGAGTTCAGTTTTGTAAAACCAAATTATATCAGATATTCATTCTTCAATCAGCACTGGTAACTAAATTCTATGGGAATACTTTTCCCATTGTATATTTTGCATTCTTTCCCACAAATTCATCCCATTTTAAAATTATAGGTACTACAAAATGGATTCAAGTTATCTATTTTCACTTTATTTTTCAGTTAATGGCTGTTGGATACTAAAGCCAAGGTTGAATGGCCAACCATTGATGCTAATGATAAAATTAGTTCAATGACTTATAATCTACAGCTAATTACCGTAAAGCACAATTAGTATATTGGGTTACATTTTGTGAAACCCTGCACTATGTTTGAGGTTTTGTCTACAACCCTAGTATATCAGATAGTTAATGTTCAATTAGCACTGGTAAATAATTTTAATGGGGATATTTTTCTACTGTATATCTTAATATCACAGCATCAGAAGGATCACTGAAAGCACTGTAAAGTAGTTTAGAATGGCTTGAAGCTATGGAAGTGCTATATAAATTGATTTTTCCCCTCTAACTACTCAAAGATTTCAGCAATTATGCTCCATTATCAGATGCCGCGCCATCTGTTCTTCTTATAATATTTTGAAATGAGGGGCCACATGGCAATATCATAATATCCCTCTGAAAATATCACGTTACTATTCCTCCCCAAAAAGAGTGCAATGTTTCCCTTCTTCTACCTGTAATGTTGCCCCTTCTTTCACTACAATACCACAACATTGACTCCCTCCTGATAATACCAAGGCATAACTCTCCAGGCACGAAAATACCGCTGCAGTGTCATCACTTGCTCTTTCCTCGGGGTGGTCCATCAAATCCCAATCTCTGCAAAAGCAAACCTCTTAAACGTTTAACCACAGAAGCACCGAGTGTCCTGCCTTTCAATGAACGATACAGAGGAGGCATTTGCAATTTCACCCAGCTATCACGGCAGCTTCCGAAGGATGAACTTGGCGTTCATCCTCCTTACACCCAAGCTTCGAATTATAATGCAGAAATTAGACATAACCCGTTACAAAAATCTAGAACAAATGTAGACCTATAACCTGGTGATTTTTAACTTTGTCCACCCCAATCCAACACCGACCCCTCCACATTATAGAAAAATGTAGATTGCCCGGACCCTATTGCAGAGAACCACACTCAGATGCGCTCTCACACATGGCTAAGAAATAATATACTGGACTCACACACATCACAAAAATGACTCAAAACTGTTCACCCCATCAACTCAGAACCCAAAGGTGCCTCCTGGTCCCGATCATTCCCTTCAAATTCGACGACTGCATCATTCAAGTGAGTTTTGTTTCTGGAAGTAAAACCGACCCCAGTTGAATCTGATTAATGAAACATGCCACAATCTCATACTTCAGAAGAAAACAATATGGTTTCCAGAAGAAAAAAGCAGATGCAAAAGCACTCTGTGGATGTATGAATAGAGAGGCTGGGAGATTGCTAACCTCACTGACACGACACGTCCTATGAAACACACAAAAAAAAACTTCCACCAAAGTGTCCTATTTTAACAAAGCAGCAGTTATAGCACGTGTTGAATTCTCAGAGATAAGTGCAGTTAGCTCCTTACCGTGCATTGTAACAAAAGCCTGAAATTCTTACAGAGAGAAGGAAGTGCTTTTTAAAGGTCGTTGCGGTAGAGCCCCTCCGTTCCAATTCTGTTAGTGATGGGGGGGGATGGATTTTTGGGGAGAGAATGAATCCGGAAACAGTGACGGAGCTCCTGTTACATTTCAAACGGGATAAAGCTTGAGCGCATTGACCGAGAGGGCTGAGCTCTCATCTCAGTGTGAAGAACAGCCAATTAACCGAGAACAGCGATTACTGCAGCTCACTCGGAAATCACAGAGTCTTTAATAATTTCCATAACTTTTGACGGGGGAAGGGGAGGTTACACCATTGAATGATTTGAGCTCAAAAAAAACTTTCCAGCGGCCAATGTTGACAATAGGATGTTAAAATCCAACAAACATCAAAAAAGTAGCCATTACGATGAATGGTTACAGAAACTGACCTGATTATTGATATCTGTCCAACTCTCCGCGCAAGTACAAAAAAGTTTAAATTGTATTTTTAGTATCAATTATCAACGAATTCTGTTTAAAAACAAGAAGAAGTCTTTTGCTGGGAAAGACTTATGGCGCGGGTTTGTTGCATGATTCCAGCAATATCTTTATTGTAAGCATTGTCATGCTGAGACTCGCAATCGTTATTCGTTGCGTTCCTGCATTATCCAGAAACTGCAGGAATGCCATGTCCCGTGGCTTCCTAGGACTCTCAGGTACAATCCCCAGACATAGTCCCTTCTGGAGGTGTGGTGAGGGCGCCACACCGTGGTCAGACTAAGCAGTTGAAGAACTTGGACTCTGCGATAAATCCGCACATGCCACAAAACTGACTCAAAATAGTTCACCCCATTAATCAGAACCCAAACCTCGAGTCCCACAGAAACAGCATTGCCATAGCATCATCTGCTATCTTCAGATTTTCTCATAATCGTTCAAATCGTCCCCGTCATTTTCTCAATCGAATGTTTCTCCGTTTGTATATGGCTTCATGTTCACTGTACCACTGTGAGGTGTCCAAATCTAATTTACAATAGTTTCGATGCGAACATAACGCCGCGCAAAACAAGTTGCTGATTATCCCCGTTTTCTGTGGAGCAGGTAATGGAAAATCTTCTCTGAATCCTGTGTAGCAATGTCCAATTGTTGTTTGATATTTTGTTCAATTGTAATTATAACTTGGAATATTTGAATACAGATCAGTGTTATTTTCATTTATTGAATTATCATTGAGTTGCTCATATTCGTGTATTTCATATAACAATGTGTTTTAGGAGCCACGTTCTGTAGTGTAGTGTTAGGGGAAGAGTGTGAGGTGGGGAATTCTAAACTCTCCTCCCAGGTACAATGAAGAATCTGCACCCTATGTGTAGGCGGGAGGGGAACATAAACATTATATTATTGATGGTACCCTTTTGATTGAAGTAGTTGCACTGGGAGAAAGTTGCATCACATAAAATTGTCAAATTTTTAAAGTAAACCCTGGTGACTGAGGAGGTGTATAATGGTCTCGTGGCTGAAGATCATATAAAGAAAAATGATTTGTCCTGAATCGTGCCTGGCTTCTTGAGTGCTGTAATGCCAAGTCCAGGTAAGTACTGAGTATTCCATTCCACTCCTGTCTTAAACCTTGTGGATGTTAGACAGAATAGTAAGTAACCTGTCCTGGTGTTGTAGCGGTAACATTGATATGGCAGAAACCAAAACAGACATTGCTGGAGAAACTCAGCAGTTCTAGCAGCATCTGTGAAGAGAAAGCAGTTATCATTTTGGGTCTTCAGACTTCCAGCATCCACAGTTCTTTATTTTATATATAGAGCCGATCCTACTGAAGTTCCAATTAATGCAGTCCTCAGAATAGAGTGGATTGTGGCTGTTGGACTGTGACTTAAGTGTAAAAGTGTACGCGCGGCCTATTTTATTGTGGCCTATTTGTTTTTTGAAGATCATTGTTAGCTGACACTTACCAGATGTATTACCTGGCATCTACCAGCCCGAGGACGAATAAAGTCAAAGTCCTTCTATGGGCTGACAAAGGCTGCTGCAGTACCAGTGGATTTGTGATTGGGGCTAACATGAAATCATCAGTGAACAGCCACATTCCTGACCTTATGACAGCAGAAAGGTCATTGATAAAACAAGTAAAGATGCTTAGGCTGAATTACTTCCTTAAAGAACTCCTGTGGTTATGATCTGGAACTATGATCATTGCCTCCCATCAACATGACATTCTTCATATATAAGAGATAGAATTTCAGCCACCAATGGTTATTTAGTTGACCTCTATTGACCTTAGACTCACTCAGGCTGGTGTCCCTTGCAGACAAATTAATGTCAAAGACATCTCTTGTTCTTTTCTCCAGTATTAAGTTCGTGCACCCTGTGATGACATCTGTAATTCTGGCTGAATCTGATGTGCATATTAGTAAATAGGTTAAAGATGAGTAGATGCTTTAAGGCAAAGGAGACATTGGTTAGAAATAAACAAAACATGTGTGGCAATTTTGTTCAAAGAAACAATGCCAGCTGTGAGGAAGGATGATATTCAAGAAGGTTATTAAGTAAGGCCATGTGCATTGAGCTAAGGGAAAAAGGGACGGTTTTACACACACAGTAATATATTTCCATTATCTATGAGTGCTGTGGGCCATCAGCAGCAGTAGAACTGTATTTGACCCTCAATCGGTAACCTAACCCTCATTCTACCATTATGATCAAACCAAGTGATAAACCCTGGTTCAATGAAGGATGCAGGAGAGCATTCTAGGTGTAGCCCTAGGCATGCCCAAAAATGAAGTGTCAAGTGGTGAGGACTGCAGATGCTGGAAATCAGAGTCTAGATTAGAGTGGTGATGAAGGGCTTTTGCCCGAAACGTTGATTTTCCTGCTCTTGGATGCTGCCTGACCAGCTGTGCTTTTCCAGCACCACTCTAATCTAGTGTCAAATGGTGAGGCTACAATACAGGACTAATTGTATGAGAAACAGCAGATACAGCATGAGCTGCACAGAGCTAAGCAATCACACAACTAACAGACCAGGCTTAACTCTGTGGTCCTGCCATATCCAACTGCGAATAGTAGTGCACAATTAAACAACTAACAAGAGGAAGAGAATCCACAAAAATACCATCCTCAATGATGGGGGAGCCAAGATGTTAATGCAAAAGCTTAAAGATTTACATCCATCTTCAGCAATAAATACCAAGTGGATGATCAATTTCAGCCCCCTCCTAAGGTTGCCAACATCACATTTGATTTAGGCATAGTGACCCTAGGTTAAACCCACCAGCAGTCATCTCTCTCTGGTGAAACAGCAGCCTATGGACCTCTGGGACAATGGATACTTTTGTTTCTTTCACTTCATGTGATAACAAGAAACGGCTAAAGGCACTGAACACTTCAAACTATGTCCTCACTATTTTTTTTCCTGCCATTATTCAGACTGCCGAGGTCTGTATGTGACAGTAGCTTTCAGAATCGAAAGTCAATGTGTCTGCGAGCTGATCAGTGTCTGGACCCTCTTAACAGCTTCTTGATTACACAGTTTATGGGAAACATTAACTGCAAAGGCTGTGGGCCCTGACAATATCCAAGCAATCGTACTGAAGATTTATGTTTCAGAACAAGCCACACACCTCAACGAGGGGTGCTACTTGCTGACCACTTGTGGTCAAAGGTGTTTTTCTTTGCAAATTTCTCCAACTACTTGGAGTGTTCGGGAGCACTAAGGCCAGTCCCATCCTTTGTAACACAAGGGACAGGTAGAACCTCAGTACGTAGTGACACTTTAGTGTTTGCTCGATATGGCTACATACAAAAGTGGCCATCAGAATGAGGGTGACAGAATGAGGTATGTTCTTCCCCCTCTTATCCAGAGCCTTGTACGTGATGTCCCTGCGGACACGATCCATCTTAGACCCCAGATGAAGTGAAAGATGGCTCAAGTGACTGCAATGACGCAAATTCTGGGAATGGACCAGACCTGGGCCATGTACAATAACAGAAGGAGTACGTCTCATCTGAATACTAGTTTTGGAAAGGGATCAGTGCTCCCAAAAGCCAAGTTTTTGTCTCACCTTGGAGATTCACTCCTCCCAAGTTTTGACGCATGCCCCAGGCCCTCTGATCCATATTTCCAGCACCTTCAGGTAATCTGTCCTGACGGTGAAGGGGATAAAGGATCAGTCAGCCCAGTTCCCAAAGAACATGGCTTTGCTCTTGCCTCGATTTACCTTGGCCATTTTGAACTGATTACGGATGCTCACGAGATTGTACATTGTCAGCGGATCAGAGCAGAAAACGGCAAAGTCATCTGTGTACACAGAGGCTTTGACCTGCAGTCTCCACTGGCTGGAATAGTCACCTCTCGCAGGGTCACATCCTTCCTGATGGACTTATCAAAAGGCTCTACACAACACACAAACATGGCCACAAGAGAGGGCAGCCCTGCCTAACTCCAGATCTGATTGGGAAGCTTTTTGATTCCCACCCATTGATTTGAGACTATTAATGATGTTGGTGTAGAATAGTTGAATTTAATTGTGGATCCCCTCCCCAATGCCCATTTTTGAAGAGTAGATCTGACCCAGTTGGCGATAACTTTCAATAGGATTTTGTAATCTGCAACCAGCAGTGACATTGTTCTACAATTTGTAATTTCCTCCTTCTCCCCTTTCCACTTGTAGATGAGGGTGATGATACCCACATGCTACCTTCAGAAGCGTACTGTTATACACTTCCAGTAGGTACCTGCCAATCAAATCCCAAAGAACTAAATAAAACCCAGCTGGTGAACCGTTGCTACTGGAAATTTTATTCTTTTCAAAAGGACTCAAGGGCACTGGTCAGCTCATCTAGAGATAGCGGCTGGTCCAGCCTCTCCTATGTGCTGTCCTTTAAGACCTCAATGATAGAGGACTGGGAGGCCATGCTATCAGTGTGCCTCGTGTCATACAGTCTGGCAAAAAGGATTTGCTGATGTCAGGCTGAGATGATGTTACCAAGCTGTCTTCATCCTTCAGGCTGCTGAGCACAGAGCTCTCCTTGTGCACCTTCTAGGAGCACAGCTCATCCTGCTCCACGGTGCAGACCCTGGACCAGAAGATTATCTTGGAGGTCTCCGAGGCAAAAAGCGTGGCTTGCTGGCTCTTCACCTCCTGAAGGTCCTCAGTGACATCAACCTCCATCCTCTGCAGCAGGGGTATGTCTGGATGCTTTCCTGGAATTTGGACAGTTTTCCCCATCTCTCTCTCTTGCCTTCCGAACACCTTTGAGGATAAAGAACCTGGTCAATTACTGCTGTACCACTCTGCAGTGATAAACAAAGTGATGGAAGGAGTCATTGACAGAGTTATCAAGTGGTTCTTATTACAGTCATAGAGACGTACAGCACGGAAACAGACCCTTCGGTCCAACTTTGCCATGCCAACCAGATATTCTAAATTAATCTAGTCCAATTTGGCAGCTCATAAACCTCCACACCTTTCCTATTCATACACCCATTCAGATGCCTTTTGAATGCTGTAATTGTACCAGCCTCCACCACTTCCTCTAACAGCTCATTCCATACACGTACCACCCTCTGCATGAAAAGGTTGCCCTTTAGGTCCCTATTAAATCTTTCCCCTCTCACTTAAAGCTATGCCCTTGAGTTTTGGACTCCCCAATTCTGGGAAAAGACCTTGCCTATTTACCCTATCCATGCCCCTCATGATTTTATAAACCTGTATAAGGCTCCCCCTTAGCCTCTGACTCTCCAGGGAAAACAGCCCCAGCCTATTCAGCCTCTCCCTGTAGCTTAAATCCTCCAATGCTGGCAACATCCTTGTAAAATTTTTTTTGAGCCATTTCAAGTTTCACAACATCCTTCAGCTAACGCAGACACGATGAACCAAGTCGTCTTTTTCAATGCTATAAACATTCTACAACTGTCTAAGTGGTCCAACTGTTCCAGAAGTTTTAGAAAATCATCAACCTTGTGTGATCCTATTTCCACTAAACCGCTTAGCAACCTCCTTCCACTCATGGCTCCTGTATCAGCTGATGTTGTTAATAGAATCTATTTTTGGGTACTGTTTCTCTCTGTTTTACATCTCTTACCCCTGAAATACCTGGACTGGTCTTTCTTCCTGCTCCTGTGCCACTACCTCTGGTCTCCCTAAAAGATCTATCTTTGACCCCTATTATTTCTCACCCATCTGCTGCTCCTTGGTAAAAGCACAGTATCAATTTCCACTGACAACACCTTTCCTAGCTTACCACCATCTCTCTAACCCCTCCACTGTCTTTAAGTGGTCAGCCTAATTGTCTGATTACATTGATTGCACCAAACATACAGAAAGTCAGAATTGGATTTAGGAAAGGCCATAACTGGAAACATGTGGGTGAGAAAAAGTAAGGATGTGAATGAAAAGTTAAATTTGAAAGACTAAAAAACTAGAGTCAGCGTATAGGCAGCAATAGGCATAAGGGGTGGAGGCCTTGAAAGAGATTGGGCATTAAACAGTATTTGTGAGTTCTGAGAGTCCCTAAAATCATTCTAGCCCAGACATGAAACTATCTTGTTGGACTAAATGCATATGCATGATGCCCAACACATACTTGTCCAAGTATCTCATTTTTATTTTTCTCAACTACTGTAGAGTCATAATTTTTTCATATTTCATATTTGATCAAACTTTTGAACGGCTTTAAAATGTTATTGAAATTCAATTCTAGTGACAGTCCTAAGTTTAATTATTCTTGACATTTAAGTGATTGCAGTCGTTATGTTTCAGATAGTGAATTCAAATTAAATTTTGAAGATGTTTTCTTTTAAGGTTGCTTGTTTCTGGATCCATAAAATTAAAATTATTTAGAAACATCTGTAACAAGAGTCATAGAGTCACAGAAATGTACAGTACAGAAACAAACCCTTCGGTCTAACTCTTCCATGCTGACCAGATATCCTAACCTAATCTCGTCCCATTTGCCAACACTTGGCCCATATCTCTCTAAAACCTTCCTATTCATATACCCATCCAGGTGCCTTTGAAATGCTGTAATTGTACCAGCCTCCACCACTTCCTCTGGCAGCTCATTCCATAAAGGCATCACCCTCTGCAAGAAAATGTTGCGATTTAGGTCCATTTTAAATCTTTCCCCTCTCACCCTAAACCTATGCCCTCTATTCCTGGACTCCCCTACCCCAGTGAAGACTTTGTCTATTTTTCGATCATGCCCCTCATGATTTTATAAACCTCTATAAGGTCACCCCTCAGCCTCTGATGATCCAGGGAAAACAGCCCCAGCCTATTCAGCCTCTCCCAGTACCTCAAAATCTCCAACCCAGGCAATCCTTGTAAATCTTTTAAGAACCCTTTCAAGTTTCACAACATCTTTCCGATAGGAAGGAGACCAGAACTGCATGCAATATTCCAAACGTAGCCCAACCAATGTCCTGTACAGCCATAACATAACCTCCCAACTCCTGTACTCAAGGCTCTGACCAATAATGGAAAGCATACCAAACGCCTTCTTCACTATCTTATCTTCCAAGGAACCATGATCTTGCTCTCCAAGGTCTCTTTGTTCAGCAACACTCCCCAGAACTTGATTATTAAGTGTATAAATCCTGCTAAGATGTGCTTTCCCAAAATGCAGCACCTCGCATTTATCTGAATTAAACTCCATCTGCCGCTTCTCAGCCCATTGGCCCATCTGATCAAGATCCTGTTGTAATCCGAGGTAACCTTCTTTACTGTCCACTGTACCTCCAATTTTGGTGTCATCTGCAAACTTACTAACTATAGCTCCTATGTTCACATCCAAATCATTTATATAAATGACGAAAAGCAGTGGACCTAGCACCAATCCTTGTGGCACTCCATTGGTCACAGGCCTCCAGTCTGAAAAACAACCCTCCACCACCACCCTGCGTCTTCTACCTTTGAACCAGTTTTGTACCAAATGGCTAGTTCTCCCTGTATTCCATGAAATCTAACCTTGCTAACCAGTCTCCCATGAGGACCCTTGTCGAACATCTTACTGATGTCCATCTCGATCCCATCTATTGCTCTGCCTTCACCAATCCTCTTTGTTACTTATAGAGTCACAGAGATATACAGCATGGAAACAGACTCTTTGGTCCAACCCGTCCATGCCGACCAGGTATCCCCACCCAATCTAGTCCCACCTGCCAGCACCGAGGCCATATCCCTCCAAACCCTTCCTACTATATACCAATCCAAATGCCTCTTAAATGTTGCAGTTGTACCAGCCTCCACCACTTCCTCTGGCAGCTCATTCCACACAGTTACCACCCTCAGCGTGAAAAAGTTGCCCCTTAGGTCACTTTTATATCTTTCCCCTCTCACCCTAAACCTAGCCCTTTAGTTCTAGATTCCCCCACCCCAGGGAAAAGACTTTGCCTATTTAGGAGAAAGTGAGGTCTGCAGATGCTGGAGATCAGAGCTGAAAATTTTTTGCTGGAAAAGCGCAGCAGGTCAGGCAGCATCCAGGGAACAGGAGAATAGACATTTTGGGCATAAGCCCTTCTTATGCCCGAAACGTCGATTCTCCTGTTCCCTGGATGCTGCCTGACCTGCTGCACTTTGCCTATTTACCCTATCCACGCCCCTCATAATTTTGTAAACCTCTATAAGGTCACCCCTCAGCCTTCGACACTCCAGGGAAAACAGCCCCAGACTGTTCAGCCTCTCCCTATAGCTCAAATCCTCCAACCCTGGCAACATCCTTGTAAATCTTTTCTGAACCCTTTCAAGTTTCACAACATCTTTCTGATAGGAAGGAGACCAGAATTGCACGCAATATTCCAACAGTGGCCTAACCAATGTCCTGTACAGCTGCAACATGACCTCCCAACTCCTGTACTACACCTCTTCTGCTCACATCCAAATCATTTATATAAATGACAAAACGTAGAGGACCCAGCACCAATCCTTGTGGCACTCCACTGGTCACAGGCCTCCAGTCTGAAAACAACCCTCCACCACCACCCTCTGTCTTCTACCTTTGAGCCAGTTCTGTATCCAAATGGTTAGTTCTCCCTGTATTCCATGAGATCTGACCTTGCTAACCAGTCTCCCATGGGGAACCTTGTCGAATGCCTTACTGAATTCCATATAGATCACATCTACTGCTCTACCCTCATCAATCCTCTTTGTTACTTCTTCAAGAAACTCAGTCAAGTTTGTGAGACATGAGTTCCCACGCACAAAGCCATGTTGACTATCCCTAATCAGTCCTTGCCTTTCCAAATACATGTAAATCCTGTCCCTCAGGATTCCCTCCAACAACTTGCCCACCACCGACATCAGGCTCACTGGTCTATAGTTCCTTGGCTTTTCCTTACCACCTATCTTAAATAGTAGCACCATGTTAGCCAACTTCCAGTCTTCTGGCACCTCACCTGTGACTATCGATGATACAAATATCTCAGCAAGAGGCCCAGCAATCACTTCCCTAGCTTCCCACAGAGTTCTAGGGTACACCTGATCAGGTCCTCTCCTCAGTAGATAATCTACATCTTAAAGAGGTTAACATTTCAGGTTTAACCCTTCACTGGAACTCGTACAAATTAATTGTTTCACATAGTTTTCTTCCCTGTGCAGTTGGACACACTCTTGAGGATTCCATCTCAGGACCTGTTGCATCCTATTGCCCCGACGTTTGCACATTGGCCACTGGACACATTCAACCCACAGGCCCTACCTTACCCGATGAGACGAATCTTAACTGTCAAGTGAAAACGTTTTGCTCAAATCTAATTACAATATTTATAATAAACAAGTGTCCAACGAAAATAAAAAAGGCGTTTTTTTTTTAAATAACTATGATTTCGTGAGACATTATTGACTCTAGGATAATCCTAGAGAGTTGGTAGTCCTAAGTACTTTTCTTGGAAAATGGTGATAAGGCATGTCCCCTGACAGCTGCAACCAGACATTTCTGCAGCTCGCTGACTGACTGACTTCTACTGCCGTTTCGGACAAGTCCTTTTGATTGACGTGAGGAGGAAGAGGAGGGTCTTCTTGTCACGGAACATCGGTGCAGCCCAGACCCCTGAGACTGTATGAGTCACTTGTGAATGGAACCAAGTGCTGGCGAGCAAGAGGGAATTGTTATTTTGAATGGCTCCTATTTGGGAAGCCGCTTAGACCTGCCCCAAGTCTGCGTGTGTTTTCGAGTATTTCCTGGGGGAGGAACCAAACGATGGCTGATTCCAAAGGAAGAGCTTGTGGTACAGAGTCCCTATCATGTTATTAAAAACCACGGCGGGTAAGAAAGTGACAGTGTGGGAGTGTTACTCCGCTGTTTAATGTGGTATTAATACAGTCCCAGAGGGTGGGCTTTAATAGTGAAGCTTACTTCATGAAACACGTATGGATTTTGTTTTCTTCGAGCGGAAATCTGGCGTAAGAGGGTGCAATTGGTGAGAGGACAGGTTGTAATTCGGACCGGAGTTATACTGTGCTCTAATAATAGCTGCGCTGCCGTTGGCGCCAACAGTTTTCAGGTTAGGTACGTGGAGAAAGTTTCGGTTCCTGAAGTTGGATTTAAAATTTGTTTAATGTTTAAGGCGAGCACCCACACTGAAACTTGTTGTGAAAGGCCTGCAATTTTGAAAGCAGACTTCACCCCGCCTTACCTGGAGATCTCAGCACTGCTGTGCATCTAGACTTAACTATATCGTTTTGCAACAAGGTAAGGAAAATATGTAATCGCTGCCCAAAAAAAATCATGACGGGTTATGCAAACGACACAGCTGTTTCTCAAGTAAAACTTAACCGTTTAATTGACTCTCGTTAACCAAACAGGGAGGACATTATTGTAACCACTTTAGCAACTAAATAAGATGGATATAGAAAACTCTTGTTGAATAAATGGAAAAGTTTCAAAACCAAGCTTGCAAACGGAGGTAAACGCTACTATGCTAGCATGGGGCATGTGGTGTTGTTGACTTAGGAAATAAAATGGCAAAAGTGTGAAAGAAATTCAAACAGAAAAGCAAATTGGGTTGTGAACCTTTTCTTTAAAAAAAACATTTCTGGAAGATAGAAGAAATTGGGCTGTTTTATGTCACAATGCATTCAGAAAAACAGGCTAATAGTGAGCAAGTGCCCTATCTTGAAGTGTGAACAGATGGAAAACGTAACAGGGATTTCAACACTAACATGTTTAAAGAATCAGATAATAAGCTACAAGAATGAACATCAAGTAATTTAATCCTTAAATTTACAATCATTAATATAACAGCATTGGGTCTTGTCTTCACACAAGGTGTGTATGCTCTCTCTCTCTCATTTCTAGCAGGGGTTTTTGGATAAGATCATAAGTAGTACATGTAGGCCATCCAGCTCATCACATTTGCTCCACTGTTCAGTGAGATCATGGCTGATTTGATAACCCCCAATTCCTCCTTCCTGTCTTTTCCCCCAAAACTTTTGACTTCCATACTAATTAAAAATCTCTTAAGTAGCATAAACCTTGGGCAAATAATCACTTTCTAGACCATACGGATAGCAAATAGTTTGCATGTATTAAATCAGCTGACATTGCATAAATTCAAACTTTGGGAAATAACTCCAAGCCTTTCACTGGGTGATCTGGCAGTTGGAGCTATAAAGGGTACCTTTTTATACTTGTATGCCATTTAGTTTTTATGTATACTGTAATCCAGGTAGAATAAAACTTGTGGCTATACATGAAGCTAATGTTACAATGAAGACTGATACAGTTTTGGTGTCGCATCCAGGTAGTCTTGATGCAAGACAGTACGATAATGAAACACACAAGATTAACATGTTATAAACGATGTGCAGAATGATTTGCAAAAGTAGACTTCGTAAAAATAACACTTAATGCACTTTGGGTAAAAAATGTTGACTGGTAATTTCATCTTTCACCAGGATTGCGTTACCATGGAACCTAGCAGCTGCCAACTTCACAGTGCTTTGAGGCGCTCATCAGAGCTTGGGCGTGCAGTCCTGAAGCGTGCTCGGAATAGGAGAGTACATTGGTCGCCAGATGATCCGTCATGCGGTGCAGAAAGCGAATCAGTAGAGTCTTCAGTTCAGAAAGATGAGGTAAAAGTGCAAGCTGAAGCATGCCACGTAACAAAGTCTTCAGTGCCAAGTGGTGAAATATTAACACATGAAGAAGTACATGAAGCATCGTTTCCAATAGGGAAAGCTGAAGTTATAACACAGGAGAAAATATGTGAAGTACCATCTTCAACAGCAAGAGATGAGATGAGAGTCCAAAATAAAATAGTTGCAGAAGCATTCTGTTCAACAGCAGGAGATGAAAAGTTAAAACAAAATATAGTTTGCAGGACTTCAGCATCTTCAACATCAAGAGATCACAAGGCACAAAATAGAGCACCTTATATAGGTCCTTCAGTAGTGCACAATAAGGTGAAAGGACGAGATAATGTGTGTAGAATAACAGAACCTTCAACAGCAAAGAATGAAGTGATAACATGGAATAGAATATGTGGATCCACAGCACATTCAGTGAGAACTAAGGTTGTGGCTAATTTTATTTGTTTTGTTTCCTAGAGATAGTTGAAAGTACTAATGATTTGTGTTCACGAAAGACCTAGTGTATTAGTAGAAATTGGTATACATTTAGATTAATATAATAGAAAACTCCAGGAATCCCACAGATCACTTAATTAAATAATGCCCTTTATGATTCCATCGTATTGCTGCATACCAAGAAAGCAATATATAGAGAAGCTCTGGAACTGAAGAAAATTAAAATGATCAAAAATAACTTTTCAAAAAGTTAGCAGTAAAATGACAACATGGAATGAGTCAATTGGTCCAAAATGGTTAATGATGATATTTCGGGCAAACAGTAGTCTCAATTCCTTGTCATAGTCATAGTTACACAGCACAGGAACAGACTCTTCGATCCAACCAGTCCTCACTGAACATAATCCCAAACTAAACTAGTTCCACCTGTCTGCTGCTGGCCCATATCCCTTAAAATCTTTCCTGTTTATGTACTCATCCAAATGTCTTTTAAATGTTGTAACTGTGCCTGCATCCACCACTTCCCCCGAAAGTTCATTCGACACACGAACCTCCCTTTGTGTAAAATGTTGCTGTCTTTTTTAAATCTCTCTGCTCTCCTGTTAAAAATAGCCCCTTGCAAAATTTCCATATCCATTATTGTCTTTCAATCATCTATCGATTAAAAGTTGGTATGTTCTTCTCTTCAATCCCTAATTCCTTTTGTGAATTTCACAACTTCTCAGCCCTCTTGAGTATGCAAGTTACCTGCTTTCTTCTGTTCTAAATACCTCCCATTTAAACTTGGACATTTCTGCTTCCTTGCGATAGCTCAACCATTAGAGACAAATGGTTGGTCTCTGTATTTTGTCGCATCCACAATGGGTTGCGAGCTGACCTTAAAATAAGGAGTTAGGTTAAAGGTAATTGTTGAGACTGGCAAAAAATGGGAAATAGATTCTAGAACATTTGGGAAAACTGTTCATACAAACAAGGAGCAGAAGAATGCTATTCAGCCCTTTAAGCCTATTCTGCCTTTCAATAAGACTATAAGGAGTGGGTCATTTGGCCCCTCACCTGTTCCACTATTCAATAGGATCATGAGGAATTTCTTCTGAGGTTTGAGAGTCTTTAGAACTTCTTGTCACAGAGCTGTGACAGCAGAGTCCTTGTGTATATTTAAGGTTGGGATAGATAAATTCTTGATCAATAGGACAATCAAGGGTTATGGGGAAAGGACAGAAAAATGAATGAGTTTTGTTGGATCAACCATGATCCTGCTGAATGGCAGGGCAGGCTTGAGGGGCTGAACAGCCTACTCCTGTTCCTAGTTCTTATGGTTTTATGGTCTTACTTCCTAGGACATCTTTTACTTGAAAGTCATTTATTAACCTATTTCATTAACCATTACCAGATCCAGGTTAGCCTGCTCCCTGGTTGACTCCATGATGTATTGCTGTAGGAAACCTATTCCTAATGCACTTGATGAATTTGTTGTCATGGAAAAGCTTTTCCAATATGATTAATCAACATGAAGATTAAAGTCGCCCATTATTATTGCCCTATTATTTTGTCATGCTTCTATAATTTGTTGTCTTATATCCTTTCCTATAGTTTGGCTGTTGTTTGCGGCAGGGAGAGTGGGGAGGGGGTCTACATACTCTGCCTAGGAATGTTGCCTTTCCCTTGCTGTTGTTTACCTCCACCCAAATGGACTCTACATCATCTGAGCTGAAATCATCTCTCAATTGTTCTTATTTCATCTCTTATTAACAGTGCTATAATGCCATCCTTAAAAACATTGACCATCGCTTTGCTCAGTAGTCCTGACAGGATCCCACCCGTGGTGTCAGCATCTTGGTAGATTGACTTATGGCACCTTAAAAACCCAATATTATTCTAATTTATAGAAACACAGTACAGGAGAAACTGCAGCATCTGTGGATAGAGAAACAGTTAGTGTTTTTTGAGTCATTGAAATATTCTCTCTCTCTCTCACACCAGACCTGCTGAGTTCTTGCAGCACATTCCATTTTTATTTGTCAGATTTTCACCTTCTGCATATTTTACTTGTTTGTGATTATTATTGTATCTCTTTCAGGCTAAACAAGAATGGAGTGACATTGATGAAGCTTTTGCTTCAGTTCTACAATGTTTGGCTCATGCTACCAGACAGTGTAAGGTAAGAAATGTCGATATTCAAATCTGTACAATTCTTTTTCACAAATTAACAAACATTTCTTAGGACATTAGCAAAATACATTCAGTATTGCAGATGAGACCAACTGAGCATGATCTCCAAATGAGAGGGTCACTATTATTCATCAACTTGTACCTGTTTAATTATATCACTACAAGTTGTAGTTGCAAATGTTTTATTCCAGAAAGATAGGTGGTGATAGAGTATTGGTGCCTAATCTTTTACAAATTTTTTGTAAGATTTATTTACTAGCACACTTTACAAACATGTACCTCAAACCCAACCATCACAATTTTAATATGCTTTTTGAGTGAATCCCTACATACTGCCCACCATCTGAATGCAATTGAATAGTCAGTTAAGGTACAATTAACACCAACTCGCATTTTTTCTGAAATATCAAGTTACAAGATTATAATGGCAATCAATATAGTTTATCAGTTGGCAAAACTTGTTTCTCTTGGTCAACTAACAATTAGTGTCAAAGGCAGGAGTTGTAAAGAGTAAACAAAAAAAGGACTTGTACCTGCTTATTATGGAAGGCTAAAAATAAAAACAAAAGTTGTAGTTTGAAGTAATGGCTATCCCATGTTTTATTGGGGACAAGTTATGGAAAATAAATGTTTATAGAATAAACCACAGTTAAGTTAATTGAAATTAATATTAGGAATATATCCAGGATACAAAAAATTGAGAATTTTATATAGTACAACATGGTCTAGATTATTGTTTACACAGAGATCCAAGAAAGATCAGTGCAATGCTTTGGGTGTGTTTCATGTATAGCACTGGAGACTGTGGGATATGGAACAAGAAACTGAGGAAGAATCAGGAATTACTGGACAAATGATGTCAAGAGTGACTTGTCCATCCTTTTTAAACCCTTTTCTGACACCATTCTGAGTTTAAGCTGGTCCCTTCACAAGCTTTTTATCAGATTTGATCCTGTGGTGAGCTTCCAAACATATTCACATGCCATAATAAAAAGCACTGTTTCCACATCATGAACATTGCCCAATTTCACCCAGCCTAGACTCATCTGATCAAACCCTCATTCTTGTCTTTGTTACTGCTGGTTTATACTATTCTAACACACTTCTGACTATCCTCCCACATTCTCCCCTTCTTAAACCTGAGGTAATCTAAAACTATACTGTCCATGTCTTGCAAAAAGTTCTTTCCCTATCACCTCTGCATTTTGTGACCTACATTGCCTCCCTGTAGCATAATACCTTGATTTTAAGTTTCTAATCCTTGTTTTAAGCTCTTACTGTGGCCTCAGATTTCTCCTTCCAATCTTTTTAATCTCCTAATTTACTCAGTCCCACTTTTATTTTAAATGTTTTCATTGCTAGTGATGGTCATAGTCTGGGCCTGAGCAATGATTTAAATGTTGACCTGCACTGTTTCTGTAAGTATGCCTTTTGGGTAGGTGCTCTAAGTAAAGCCTGATTTGGTCCTGATGTAAATTTAAAATTAATAATTACTATTGAAAGATCCTTTGCATTATGAGTTACTCAGCTAACTCTTGTGTTCTTAACAGTTCGAAAGTCAACCAATCGAAAGTCAAAAAAATTCTTTTTCACACTATTATTTAAATGATATTCAGCTGGATTTTTTATTTTGATGCTTCAAACAAATAGTGATATTCCTTTGGGTTATACTGTTTGGGTCACTAATGTAGCTGATGCTGGGTTAACCTTTCTGTCATTGCCATATAACACACACGAGGAAGATTGTTTTGAAGCCAGTCAACTCATACCAGGGTATCACTGCAGAAATTCTCCAGGGCCAAGTCATAGGCCTAGCTATATTATGTTATGTAAATGTCACAGTATCCTTAATATTGTTGTGGTTGTACCTATCCCACATGGATTATAGCACTTCAAGAAAGTGGCTCATCAGCATTTCCAGATCAGTTGGGTACCAATCCAATATGAAAGAATATCTTTTAAAAAGCTAATGCTAAAATCTGATGTGTAATTTTACTTTATTCCTTTCTTCCTTACTGATGAGAAGGTGTCTTGCAATTTGTAGATCAGTTATACAATGTATTTTGCACAAAACTAATTGATTTCATATTAGCCAAGTTGGTCAGGTCTGATATTAACAGGTAGCACAAGCCCAACTCAGCCAGTTTTGTGTTATATTAATGGCTGATATAAAATCCCCATTTGAAATGATTACCTAACACTTTGATTATGAACAAAGGATTTGCTGCTATGTAGCTGTTCTTCAGTAATGGTGGCATTTAACCAGCATTTTGCTAGATATGAGATGAATTTGATTTAAAAAGTCATATAGCTTTGACTGGTCAGTGATGACCATTGGTTAAGCACAGCTGTGCTAACTTTAATAGTTATATAACCCGAAACTGGTGTCTTGAGTATAACAGCATAAAATAACATTGAACTACTGGTAGAAAATACATGGTGTACAATCCCAATAGCTAATGTTTTGCAACTTAATGTTTCACCCAAACTATAATGACAACCCATTTCAATTGATAAGGGTTTAAGTGAAGTCTGAGTACAATTAACTTATTGTAATAATTGTGCTGTGGCTTTTATCTTGTAGCACTATTATAAGGATGTACCTCTAAATGAAACAGACAAATTGGAAGAAAACCATATTCGTCGATACCACATGGGGCCATCAATAACCAAAGTTCCTGTGAGTAAGAGATCTAGATGTAGAATGGGCAAGAATTTTTGATGAACTTAAGATGGGAGCAGTGTCAGGAAATTCATAGTTAATCATTTTGCAATCTTTGGTAAAAGGGTGTAATGCTGATTGACAGGTGTGGGGAGAAACAAAACTAATATTTTAAAAAGTGCTCAGGTCCAAAGTCAATCTGTCCCTTTGTGACTTTGCTACCAGCGATTGTCTGGTAGTTTGTACATTATGAAACTTGGACGGGTTCAGAAAAGAGTTACAAGGATGTTGCCAGGGTTGGAGGATTTGAGCTAAAAAAAAAAGTATTTGCAGCTTATGCACAGCCCTTTTGAGCAGAAGGAACATTGCTTTTGATTAGAGTCTGGAGTCTGCACAAAATGACCTACACCTTTTTGAGATTCTCACTGCATGTTGGTTTTGCCCTGAGACCGCCTGTGCCGACTGCATTCAGGAAAATCATGGCTGCAAGTGATCCTGACACAGTAGTTGATTTGTCAAAAGTGAATTACATGTACAATAAAGCCAATAAATGCTTGAATAGTTTTTTTTAAATTACAGAATAATCTGGTAATAGGATTTGCTGTGACCTAACAGTTTCTCTTTTTTTTTAAACAACTAGGTTAGATACACTGATAAGGTTCATATTCAAGTTGCACCAGGTTCTTACGCAGTGACAGCAAAATCCAAAATTTCAGAGAGACAACAGACGCGTGTGATACATTTGGGTCCAAATCAGACGATCAATCTTGCCTTTCATGTCTGAAGTATGGGCAAGAAAGATTTGGACAGCTTATGACAATAACCCAGTGGCCCTACATTTATTTTCATTTAGGGACATTTGGAACTTTGAATATCTGCACAATGGTCATCTTTTACAATTAAAATATTTTTTCTCTGAACATTTGAGAACTGAGTGAAGCAACCATTTTTTGAAGTGTAATGTTGCTTAGTTCATTTGAATGTAATACAGTTTTAAAATGGAACATAATTGAATTATATAATGTATTTTATTATGGTTTTATGTGACAACTTTTATTTTTAATACAGCTCTTGTACTTTTATAAAAGTGATTAATTTTCAATAGACTTGACCAATATTTGTTTTAATAACCACTTTCATAATGTGACAAACGGATTGAATGTGTTTTCTTACTGCCACAATCAGTGTTTTGCATGGTAAAATGTTTATTTTCCTGCTCTTTGTATGTATTCCAATTAAATATCAGCATGCTTTTGTGAATTTTAAATTATTATTTTAAATCCTCATAGTTACCTAGAATTGAATGAGCCCCACCCACTCAGTCACAGAAACACAGATTGGATGCAAATAAAGATGTTTGTACTTTGCAGCTTACAGATAATTTAGTCTCTGATTTATGATGACCATTTTCTTATGAAGTAGGTTGAGGTATCTTGGAGGGAATCAATAATTTTAAGTTTAAATGAAGAATTCACAGCACGTTGTGAAGTTCCTTTTTGGTCACGTATCCAGGAAGTTGGTTCTCATGTGAATTTTGAAACATGCACAGGTTACATGCTTTGGCTGCTTGATGACTTGCAGCTAGTTTGAATAGAGTTCTCAGACTGGTTGATGGGTGTGTTAACAGCTGCTAGTTGATCTTGTAAACGAAGAAATCTTTGCTGATTCAACATGTGCTTTTTACAAGTTCAAGGTATTTTCCAAAATAAGGTGGTGTGTTCATCTTGATTCCATATCTTGTATTCTAGGTTAACATGTCTGAGGCTTACCCCCTTTTTTTAGGATAAGAGGGGCTATTGTAATACAATAGAATAGTGATAGTGGCCACTGAATTTTGATCTTCCATTTTATCCAGTGTGAAATATGGAGACAGGTAGTTGTGATCCAAGTTTATAATATACTACCGTTTGGGACGTTCGACTTCGATTTATAAAATCATGAGGAGCCTAGATAAGCTTCTTAGTGAAAGTCTTTTACCTAGAGTTGGGGAGTTCAGTACTAGAGAGCATAATTTTAAGGTGAGAGGAGAAAAATTTAAAAGGGCCCTGAGGAGCAACTTTTTCACATAGGGGTTTTGAATATGGAATGAACTGCCAGAAAATGTGCTCAATGCTTGTACAGTTAGAACAGTTAATGGACATTTGAATAGGAAAGGTTTAGAGGGGAAAGAGCCAAATGTGGGCAAATGGGGCTAGTTTACTTTGGGGAACTTGGTCGGCATGGAAGTGTCTGATTCTGTGCTTCCAAAGTTGCTTCTAAAATGAGATTTTAATCTGCCTTTTTTTTTTTGAAAAGGAGTCAGAAGGTCATTTTGGAAGATTGAATGAAAGACCATCTTTCCTTGAAATCATGTTACTTAAGTCAAATGATGCAACAAGCTACCTAGTGAGATAGTTGAGATCTTAATGACCAGAAAAAGCAAGCCACAAGCAGGCTGAGTTCAGAAGAGCAGTGACAACCCAGCAGAAGGCAGTTTAGTTTTGGTTATTTTTAGACCATAACAACTGGGAAGAAGTGTTGATCTGTTTGTGCAGATTAAGTGGATAAGGGTGGAAATTGTCCTTGGCTTTTCTAGGATTTAGTGAGTTAGCCATAGCAATTCACAGCTGGTGAATGACAAAAAGGAAGTGCTTGTGACCTCGTCATTTGAATAAGCAATTTTCAAAGGAAGTTAGGAATGATGCTTCATTGGGATTGTGTCTGTAACAGATATTGCAGGTACAACAATTTTTTTTTATGATGAGTTCTTTCCAAATTCTTTCATAGAAACATGGGAAGTAGGAGCAGGAATGGACAATTTGGCCTGCTCTGACATTCAGTAAGATCATGACAGAGAATGAATCTCAATACTATATTTGTGCTTTCTTCCCTTGCCCTTGATGCTTTTAAAATCTAAACACTTCCTCTTTCTTAAAATATATTCAGTGATTTTGCTTCTATAGCCTTCTGGGGTGGAGAATTCTACAGGTTCACTATTCTTTAAATGAAGAATTTATTTTCCTAAAAGTCTGTCTTATCCTGAGTTACACTGTCCCTTGGTTCTAGACTCCACATCCTCCTTGCATTTCATCTGTTCAACCCTTTATATATAAGGAGTTTTTATTTCTGTATAAACGTATGCTCTTTTGTCAAAAGTACATTAGCAGCCTCTTGTAAAAATGACCACAGCCTGATCACTGTGGCAACCAAATTGCAAAGTTTAAATCTCATTGTTGTGCATCAAGCAATATTTTATTCTAGAAAAGGACTTGTCCAGCATTTCCATCTGTAATCCTAACACACTGTACGAATTGCACTGCCTTTCTATGAATTTCAGTGATGGCAGTGAGGTATCTTTGTCCCATATTTTAATCACATATTTGCCAGAAACTTGATACTAATTGTTTTCTAAGTGCTGAAAGCCCTTGATCTGTGACAGCCATCATAATAGCCTGTGTCCAATTTACTACTCTAAGTTTGGAATATGATTGACTTGAATTGGACATGCCAGTAGTATTGCATGTTGTCATAAACAACAATTTAAGGCATTCTGGTTTAGAAATTTTCAGAATCAAAGTTCTGTTAATAGACAAAAGGAATTTTTGTTGAAAAAGTTTGATTTATATCTCATTTTATTAATGCCATGTCGCACCTTTTACCTCAATATTTTGCAAGATCAAATTGTATTTATACATTGAGTTTAATGCAAAATAAAATGTCCCATGGTGCTTCACAAAAGGTAAGGATTAAAAATGAATCAAAGACACAAATTAGGACTTACGACCAAAGGTTTGTTAATATTATGTATTTTAAAGTCTTTTTATAGAACATGCAGGATTTGGAGGTGGACAGAGAAGTAAAGCAGAGAGGCATACCCAAGTACTTAAAAGTTATCAATGATGGAACCTTGGAGAGGGGATAATGGATGAAGGGTCAGGTCAAGACTGTTTATTTATAGGGTAGGAGGAGGTTGTAGTTCTGAAGGATCAGGCCCATGGAAGGATTTAAGCATGAGGATGAACATTTTAGATTTGAGGCATTGGGACTGGTGTAGGTCAGCAGATCATTCATAGATCATGAATGAGCGGAACTTGATGTGTAATTGAGTGCCAAGAGCAGATACTTAATTGGGCTTAGGTTTAATGGCAGACAAAGGTTGACCAGGAGAGCACTGAGTTTGGAGATGACGAACAGAATGATGAGGATACTGATGGACTTCAGGAGAACATGTACAGATTGGCGGCATGGTGAACAGAAGGCAGATGAAATTAATGTACACAAATATGAAGTTATGCACTTTGGTACGATACCATTCTAAAGGGGAAGGAGTAACTATCTTAGAATATATGTGTACAAATTGCTGAAGGTTAAAGGGCAAATGGTGAAATTGGTTCAAAAAGATGTATAGGTTCCTGAGCTTTCATACCACGTGTCTCTATTTATAAAGCAAGGAAGTTATGGTGAATCTTGATAAAACACTGGCTCAGTTTCACCTGGCCTAATGTGTCTAATTCTGCAAACTGTGCTCTAGGAAAGATATACAGATTTTACGGAGGTTTCAAAAGAAATTTATGAGAATGGATCCCAGATGAGAGACTTTGACTATATGGATAAACAGGCAAAGCTGGGTTACTTAACTGATGGAAGGGAAGGTTGAGAGGAGAGTTTTGGTGCCATTTATAATCAGAGTGTGAATAGAGTAGATAAAAGAAAAAAGTGTCCTCATCCATCACAAAGCGACTTGATTGGCATCACATCCACAAGTACTCAATTCCTCCAACTCCTCCTCTTCCAACAACCCTGCCAAACTAGGGATAGGCCATAAATGCTGGCCAGCCAGCAAATCAAAGTGGGAAAACAAAGCCAGTGGCTATTATCCTTGCTGAATTTTATGTTTGAATAGTGGGGTGGTGTGGAAGGGCAGTTAAAATTAACAGCATGTTCCTTCATGTTCTGATCCCAGTGTGCTATCAGTAATGTAATCCAAAACAGAATGACAATACCCTGCTAACTCTCTGCAGAATGGACTGACCAGTATAGTAGCAATAGTAAGGTTAACTTGGGAATGAAATTTTAAAAAGTCAGGAGTAAAGATTAGAGAAATAAAAAAAGGATTGAACTAAAAACAAATGAAAAAAAAGTGAATGTATTATGCTATTTCCCAGTTACTTATTAGTTCTTAGAATTGTGATGCATTTAGGATCTGGAATGCACAACAGTATCTGAGTTACAGTGGTAATAACAAAGACTGAACCTGGTTAAATATGTCTAAAATGTTGAAACGTGCTTTATTCGATTCTTTCTTCTTTCTGTCTCTTGTTCTTCAGCCAATTTCTCTGCTTCATGGAATCTTTCTGCTGCAATTCTGTTGCGTTCTTCCACTCGTTTCCTTCTAACCTCCTACAAAATATGAAGAATATATATATAACGTGATGTTTAATTTTACTTCTTTTGGAAAAGGTGATCCACGATGCAGGAGAAGGTAGTTGGATGATCCAATAAAGAGGTTGGTTATGTGTAATAAAATTGAAATGCTCAATACTCAGGCCAATCAGCATCAACACTGCATAATATTTTGATTTTCCACCTTACTGTAATTGCTGACCTTTCTCCTCTTGGCCTTCTGTTTTATGTTCAAATGAAGGTCAATGACTTCACCTGACAAAAGGACCAGCATCCTGAAAGCTTGAGATTTGAAATAAACCTGTTGGACTATAACCTGGTGTCGCGTGACTTCTGATTATATTCAAATGAAGGTCAACGTGAGCTTGAGGGACAGCATCTCATCTCTCAATTGGTCATGCTGTAGTCTTCTGAACTGAGTCCAACAAAATCAAACCATGATTTCTGTTCCAATTATTTTCATTTTTCATTTCAGACGTAGATTTTTACACTTTTTTTTCTGCATTTTACTAACAACTATTCATCAACTTGCCATTCCCATCTCCTTACGATACATCATATACTTTGATGATGAAAGAAGGGAAGAAACAATCTCTTTAGCCTTGTACCACTAACCCTTTTGTTAATTAATTTATCTTTAACAGACTTTTCCTTTTATTCTTTTTCCCCATTCTCTAACCTTTCCCTTGATGAAAATATGTAAGTGATAAAAGGTCATTGACCTGAAATGTTAACTGTTTCTCTCAAACGTTGCTGTCTGACATGCTGAGTTTTGCTAGAATTTTCTGTTTTTATTTCAGATTTGCAGCATACAGTGTTTTGCTTGAGCCAGTTTTGAGAAGATTTGTAGCTCAGTTTGAGGTTCTGGATGTAGGCTGAGCTGGAAGGTTCATTTTCAGATGTCTCAACACCATACTAGGTAACATCTTGGAGACATGCACGAAAATTCCTAGAAGCATAGCATTGCAACCAGAACTCTATCAACAAACACATTGGTTTGGACCCTATTTACCACTCCTGAGCAAAAAACAGGAAATGACATCACCCCAGGAAATGACATTGCCAACACAAGGAACCCCAAACATATAAATAGAAAGCAGGAAACATCAGCAGTGCTTTATCTGGAGGATCACGGAAGATTTACCTATATGGTGATGAAACATCTGAAATTGAACCTTCGCCCAGCGAGCAAATCTACATCCAGTATTTTGCTTTATTGAAGGGTTCATATACACCAGGACACAGAGCAATAAATGACATTTGTTAGCAAGGAGAGAGAATGCATAAAGAAAGAACGTTTACACGCAAAAGAATTACATCAACGATTTTCAATACGTATGAATATTTTAAAGCCTGATTGTTCTTTTTGAATATTTTCTCTGTCTTATCAGTTACTCACAATAGGAACTAGTTGGAGATACTAAGAGCTGGACTGCAGCTACTAATGTGGGTAGCTGACCTTAGGAAATTCTCCTACTTGGAAGACCAGAAATAGTTTAAAGAGCACCCATGCTTTGCTCCAGATAAGTCACGGCATGAAAGTCAGGTATACCAACCGCCGTAGCAGGTCATAGGTGGCCAAAGGGATAGGTGAGTGCCAAGGTTGCTGGTTAGAATACCCACCTTGGGAGTTTGTCTCGGTTGCTTTCAAAACTGTTAGGTCCTCCAGCCCTCACCTCTTGCATCCCCAATCCCCCTCCCTGCCAATACATGCTCCATCTATGCTTACTCCATACTACCAATGTTACTTCCGTAGTAACTCACCAGTAATCATCATGTGCAGATGTCATAGGTCATGTGGAGATTCTAACAATCTAATACAACTTTCACTTCCAAACAGTTGATGCTGAAGAAACTCCTATTCATTAAACCCATTGAAAGATAATGATTCCTTCAAGTGTTCAATCTGTTACTTCTTTAATACCTTTTGTCAAACTATCAATAAAATTGTGAACTCTCCTCCCTTTGCTGAAATAGTTGCTTTTGCAATTCTCAGCCTAACATGCATAATGACCTCCGTTGTAATAGTACACCTTGGGGAAATGTAGAAAAAGCATTGTAATATCAGAATCAGATTCTTAGAACTTTTCCTAACTGACACTTTAAGGTCTGCAAATAAAAACAGTCCAGTTAAGGGTGTTTGTTTAACTCTAAATGACAAATTCAGCCTTTTTCTCGTGTTTAAATGGCTATGGATTTAAAAATACCTCTGATCATGACACTTAAATAGACTTTATCCGCCCTACCAGAACTTCTGCATTGCTGCATAAATTTGTGACTGCCACACTGTAGAATAAGACCATTGGAATACAGCACTATTTTAAATGATGCTGCTGAGTTTGGGTTTTTTGTTCCACCCAAAGCAAAAGTAGGATTATTTAGAAATGGGGTGGGATTTCTGAACCTGGGTCCCACCCTTCATTTTGACAGGTCTCCAGAACTGGCCAAACTCCAGAAAAATCAGATCGTAACTTCTCAACTCTGGTCAACTCAACTCCAAATCCAGCCAATATTTATAGAATTAAAGTCCTTGCTATTTATGGATAAACCTAAGCTCATCCAAAACTTTGTGTTCACTATCCTAACTCACAACAAAGCCCATTCACTTATCAGTCTCCATGCTCCCTGACTCTCAAATCTTTAATGCCATTGAATCTCCATCCATCATATTCCTGGTGGTTACTATTAGGCAGAAACTTAAACAGACCAACCGCATAAACACTGACTACAAGAAGTGGTCAGAAACTAGGAATTCTGAATTCAGTAATCCAGCTCCTGGATTACCAAAGCTAGTTCACCATAAATAGATGTAAATCAGTCAACCATCATTGCAGCACCAACAATGCTTATGCAACCTAATATCATATAGAACAATGGAACTCATTCAGTCACCACCCCACCCACATTTGCTCCCTCCACCAAGGTGTATACCATCTACAAGATGCAGTTCAGCAAATCACCAAGGTTTCTTTTACAGCACCTGACAAACCTATAACCATTAACATGTTAAAGGACAGGGCAGTTTATGGATGAAACAATTACTTTTATGTCCCCCTCTAATTCACGTACCATGTGACCTGGAGCTATAACACCAGTTCTTTAATGTGGCTGTGTCAAAACCCTGGAAAGGCCTTTCAAACAGCACTGTGCGTGTACCTACATCATATAGACTGGATCAATTTAAGAACACAATCCAGAAGATTAAGATGAAGGGGATCAACGGTGACTTGGCCGCATAGATTCAGAATTGTCTTCCCCATAGAAAGCAGAGGATAGTGGTGGAATGGTGTATTTTCTGGCTGGAGGTCCATGACTTGTGGCATTCTGCTGGGATCTGTACTAGGACCTCTACTGTTTGTTATACACATATAAATAATGAAAATGTAGATGGGTAGGTTAGTGAGTTTGCAGATGACACAAAGATTTGTGGAGTTCTAGGTAGTGTAGAAGGTTGTCAAATGATGCAGCGAGATGTAGATCAGTTGCAGATATGGGCAGAAAAATAGCAGATGGAATTTAATTGGGTAAGTGTGAGATACTGCACTTTGGGAGATCAAATGTTAAGGAAAAGTATACAGTTAATGGCAGGACCCTGAACAGCATTGATGTACAGAGGGTTCTTGGAGTTCAAGTCCACAGCTCCATGAAAGTAGCCACACAAGTAGGTAGGTTAGTAAAGAAGGCATATAGCTGGCTTACCTTTATTGGTCAGGGAACTGAGTACAAGAGTCAGGATGCCATGTTGCAACTATATAAGACGTTGGTTAGGCCACACGTAAAGAGTATTGCATTCAATTCTGGTTGCCACATTATAGGAAGGATGTGGAGGCTTTGGAGAGGGGGCAGAAAAGCTTACTAGGATGCTGCCTGGATTAGAGGGTATGAACTATAAGGAGAGGCTGGAAAAACTTAGGTTGTTTTCTCTGGAGCAGCAGAGGCTGAGGAGAGACTTGATATAAGTTTATAAAATTATGAGATGCATAGGTGTCTGGAACGCGCTGCCAGGGGTGGTGGTGGAGGCAGATACAATAGGGATGTTTAAGGGACTTAAATGCATGAGCGCATGAATAAGCAAGGAATGGAGGGATATGGATCAAGGGCAGGCAGAAGGGATTGGTTTAATTTGGTAGCATGTTCAGCACAACATTGTGGGCTGAAGAACCTGTTCCTGTTCTGTACAAACCTATGTTGTATGAGACAGTTCACCACCACCTTATCAGGAGTTTCCTTATCAGGAATAGGCAACAAATTCTAGGTTTGCCAGTGAAGCTCATATTGCATGAATGAATAATAGCAAAACAGTTGCAACTAAAATAAAACTGATGAAAATTTCTGACTTCTGAGCTCATAATGAGGAGAGGTCATCAATGAAGCAAAGAAAAATGGTTAGGCTTAGGATACTGCCGTAAAAACCTCTTGCAGCAGTGACATGGGGTTGCAACGGTTGGCCATCACCAACAACCACAACCATCTTCCTATGAGTTTCCCATCTGATTGAATGGATTTCAATTTTACTTACTCCTTAGACTTACATGAATCAAATGGGGCCAGGCTTCCCTGTGGTTACTCAGGTTTTGCCTCAGGGAATTCAGTTCCTTTGTCCAGATTTGGACCACAGTTGGAATGAAGTTGGGCAGAGTAGCCTGGGTAGAGTTCAAACTGAGCATCAATAACAGGTTACTGGTGAGAAAGTACCACTTGACTGCATCATCAATTATCGTTTTCCATTATTTCACTGATGATTGAGAAAAGACTGATGAGACAGATTGAATTTGCCTTGACAATTCTGAATCTATGCGGCCAAGTCACCGTTGATGTTTTGTGAACAACATGCAGTCATAGAGATGTACAGCATGGAAACAGACTGTTCGGTCCAACTAGTCCATACCAACCAGATATCCTAAACTAATCTAGTCCCACCTCCCAAACCCTTCCTATTCATATACCCATTCAAACGCCTTTTAAAATGTTGCAATTGTACCAGCCTCCACCACTTCCTCTGGCAGCTCATTCCATACCTGCACCACTCTGCGTGAAAACGTTGCCCCTTAGATCCCTTTTATATCTTTCCCCTCTCATCCTAAACCTATGCCCTCTAATTCTGGACTCCCCCACCCCAGAGAAAAGACTTTGTCTATTTATCCTATCCATGCCCTTCATGATTTTGTAAACCTCTACAAGGTCACCCCTCAACCTCCGATGCTCCAGGGAAAACAGCCCAGCCTGCTCAGCCTCTCCCTATAGCTCAAATCCTCCAACCCTGGCAACATCCTTGTAAATCTTTTCTGAACCCTTTCAAGTTTCACAACATCTTTCCGATAGGAAGGAGACCAGAATTGCACGCAATATTCAAACAGTGGCCTAATGAATGTCCTGTACAGCTGCAACATGACCTCCCAACTCCTGTACTAAACCTATGCCCTCGAGTTCTGGACTCCCCCACCCCAGGGAAAAGACTTTGTCTATTTATCCTATCCATGCCCCTCATGATTTTATAAACCTCTATGAGGTCATCCCTCAGCCTTCGATGCTCGAGGGAAAACAGCCCAGCCTATTCAGCCTCTATCTATAGCTCAAATCCTCCAATCCTGGCAACATCCTTGTAAATCTATTCTGAACCTTTTCAAGTTTCACAACATCCTTCTGATAGAAATGAGACCAGAATTGCACGCTCTTCCACATTGCTGGGTTGATACCAATGCTGTCCTTATGCTGAAGGAACTTAGCTAGAAGCACAGTTTGATATAAAGTACATGTCTATAGTACGATAGTCTAAATATTGTTGGAGGCCATACACTTTACACTTGCCAGTGCATTCAGCTGTTTCAAAGTCTCAACTACAGACAGTACCTTCAACAATGCAGCACTTCAACTCTATATCTAAGTATCTACCTAGTTTCTAAGCTAAAATCAATGACAAATGTTTGGAATTTCCAATGTAGAAAACCAAAAGAAAAAAAATCCATATTACACAGTCCTCAACGTGGTACATTGCAACCACAATCTATAGCATTATATCCCTCCTCCCCAAACTAATGAAAAGCTCTAAGTAATGAGGAGAGATTCGAAATGTCAGGAGGAGATTAATAGAAGATCTAAGGATCTTCATATTCTTCTAAGATTTCTTCATAATGAAGAGAGGTTTTGATTGAGGTATAAGGGAGGTGCATGGTTCAATAACCAAGAATCATGATTCAAATTAATTGGAAAAAAATTGTTAGAGGGAAATAGAATTAATATTTTCATTCAGACAGGCCTTGGAATATAGAACACTCTGCAAAGTTAGCGGTAGCTGATCCCATAAATAATTTGAAAAAAGCACTGGACATGTACTTGAGATTAAGGAATTTATAGAATTACAATCAAAATGTAGGGATGTAGAACTAAACATAACTGTTCTCTTTAAGAGCTAGGACAGTTATGATGGGATAAACGATCTCCTTCTAAACTGTAAATTTCTATGATTCCTACAAAGTCATGGTACTGTTGATTGTCTGGAAAGTTATGACTCTTAGTGTAGAAAATATAATCAAACATGGCTGAAGTGTGGTTCTATGGTAGTTCTCAGTGTTGGACTCCCTCTGGGTCCGAATATCATGGATTTGGATCGCACTACCGCTTGAGCTCAAAATCTTTGCTGATTGTGAAATATTGAGGAGTGTTACACTATTGGTTGTGCTGCTCTTTGTGAGGATATAAAACTGAGGTCATGTTTGATCTCTTAGTTGGGTATATATTAATGACCCAATGTACTTATTGAAAAAAAGCAAGACAGGTTTGGTGATTTGGTGAACATTTATCTATCAATTAACACCAGTAAAATAGTTTAATAGATTGCTGTGCGTATCTCATTATGTATTGTCTGTTGTAATCCTTACCATGTCTGTTGTAATCCTTACCAGTGACCATATTTCAATAAGTATATGATCTGCTATGAAGCTATAGAAATAGTTCATTCTTTCTAAGGGGTTCACTTTCCAAAGAAATAGTTTCCTCAGTAATTTACCTGCTGTTGGGTTTCTTTCATCTCTTCTGCTTTCACTTTTTCTGCCTCTGTCATATTCCTACTTGCTGTCACTTGCTGGTGATATGCCAATCTGCGAGCTTCTTTCTCCTGGTCCTCTGAGGCTATTGACTGAATCCTGGTTTGAATCGTCTGCTGCAAATGCTGTTTTGCTCTGTTTGTTTCTTCCAGCTTGTGCTCACATTCTGCGACCTGTTTGAAATTATTCTCCAGACGTTGAATCACGTTCTTCCTAAAAGAGAATTCTGAAGCAAGTCAGTATCATGTTGAAAGATTGTGATAATAAGTGTAACAGCTGAAAAGAAAAGGTAGTCACATTTTACTATTGAATTGTCTGCATTGTGTAAACCTATGACAAAAGTTTGCTACTCTCAATATAGTTGATCAGACAGCATCTGAGAAGCAGCAGAATCGATGTTTTGGGCAGAAGCCCTTCATTCCTGATGAAGGGCTTATGCCCGAAACATCGATTCTCTTGCTCCTCAAATGCTACCTGATCTGCTGCGCTTTTCCAGCACTACACTCTGGACTCTGATCTCCAGCATCTGCAGTCCTTACTTTCTCCTACTCTCAATATAGGCACCATAGTGTGAGTTAGAAATTTGTAATGCGGGTCCCTTCCTATTGATGAAATAATCAAATGTATAGTATGTTAGGTATTGGGCCACAGCTTCAGAGAGTTGGATTTCAATTCAATCCAGACTAATGAGATGAAAATCTTACTGTTAGGACTCCAGATACAATACATAAATGAAACTCTCGTAGGTACGAAATCATATGAGACAATATGTCATAACTATACGGAGAAAGGCCAGACCATCTGGTTTGGAACGTATAAATATTCACACTGATTCACTTCATTCTGAAACTGGGACACCATTAGAATTTTCTTCTTCTTAAGCTGTCCCTCAGGACCATCTCTCAAGATGACTTTCTTTCTCCGCAATATTGTGGATCCTGATGTTACTAAATAGTTCAATGGATGTTACTAAATAGTTCAATACTGAATCCACAAACCCTGCCTTGGGTGGTGCTTTAAGAGGCTGGTGGGTGCGATTCTGAGGGTTTTGCCCAGTCCTTTCAATGTTGACACTTGATGCCCATCTAGGCCTATTAGAAACACTCATTATTGGCTCAGGTTTGGCAATTGCAATGATGTTGAAACTGCCACTGTGCAGCTTCAGCCCTCTTCTAAAATCAACCATTCTAGAGTTAAACATGGAAATCTAAAAGTTGTTGTCAGTGACTCTAATCTTCTCGATAGCTGCTGAGACAGGCCCAGATTGCAATCAGTAGGAAATAAGAATGATCTACACCTGAGCCTCATTATAGACGTGGCCCAAACATGGAAAAAACTGTTGAATCCCAGACACCAAGATTGACAGTGACTACCTTTGACACTGAAGGATATTATAAAATTGGGGAAGGCTCAGAAAAGATTTATCAGGGCGTTGCTGAGACTGGAGGGTTTGAGTTACCTGATTCAGCACCCCATCCACTATATTAAACATCATCCAAGAGCAGCAGTATATTTGATTTACAAGATAAACTGAGCAGATTACCAAACTTTCTAAACTACTGTCAAGAAAGGTAACAGCAGAAGAAGGATGGCAACACCACCATTTACAAGCTCTTCTCCTAGTGACACACAATCTTGACTTGGAACTAACACTTGAACTTTCCTGTTCCCTGGAGGTGGCAACAAATGAGCAAAAGGCAGAGGAAGCTCAACCAATTATTTACTCTTGTCACCACCTCACCATTACATTCTGGGTAAGAAGATCAATTGGGGATTGTTATGACCTGTCAACAATTATAGTTATATAATTAGACCATTAAATGGCCTGTAATGGGCCAATTACATAAAGAAGGAGATGGGGTGATTTACAGAGGCAGCCCAATTGCCTCAGATTGACCCCAGATTGGGATAATTGAAGCACTCTCAACACAGCAGGCATGTTGCAATGGATTGCCGATGAGGACAGTAGCCATTTTTCTGACATGCTGGCAAGGCAAATAATCAAGTGGTGGTGAATTGAGGCCCTTAAGTGGCCAATTATTCACAGCTTACCTGCGTTGTTCTTGAACACGTTGATACTTGTCTTGATTTTGATTTTCCCTTTCTCTCTCCCACTGACGCATTTGTAGTTTTTTCTTTCTTGACCTTTGAACAGCTTCCCGATCTTGGCAGTCACGTGATAACTGATTCTCTCCTAGACGCTCCTGAACTGGTGGAGGCTGGACCTGGTCATTGATATTAAAAATGACACTTCCATCAACATAAATATTTTTGCCAGTCAAATTATTCATCGGAAATTGCTGGTACGTGGTTATATAGTTAGTACACATCTTTCTGTCCAGTGACTTCAATGTATTTGCCAAGAAATTAAAACCAGATGCAAATGGCTTGTTGTTCTTCACTTCTAGTCTTATGGTTAGATTGCTGGAGATTTATGGATTATTAAAGCTGACTGGTTCTAAGAATTATGTTTGCATATTTAATCTAGTGCTCAATGGAAACCAATGTATATCATAACATTACAAAGTTAAAAATCACACAACACCAGGTTATAGTCCAACCGGTTTAATTGGAAGCACACTAGCTTTCGGAGCGACGCTCCTTCATCAGATGAAGGAGCGTCGCTCCGAAAGCTAGTGTGCTTCCAATTAAACCTGTTGGACTATAACCTGGTGTTGTGTGATTTTTAACTTTGTACACCCCAGTCCAACACCGGCATCTCCAAATCATGATAACATTACAAGTAAGTGACAACCAAAGGAAATGACATGATAGATGAAAATATTAAAATTGCTCCTTAGGATGTTCTTTCCTGAAATTGATTTTCCCCAACTGGGGAAACAAAGCACAGTCTGGGTGACTGCTTCACAGAACATGTTCTTTCTGCAAAAAAGACTCTAAGCCTCCAGTTCTCTGCCACCTCAACACACCACTGTGTTCTGTGGCCAACACCTCTTTTTCAGGCTTGCTACTACAAAGATCAGTGCAAGCTGGAAAATCAGCAGCTCATTTTCTGCTTGGGAACCCTACAGCCTTCTGGAATTAATTTCAAATTCGACAATTTTAGGTCTAGAGCACGTTTACCCATGCTTTTCCCCACCCCCACACACCAGGCCTTGGCATCACATGGGCTGCTACCACACACCACCCATTGTTAGCCACTGTTAGTCCCCCTTAGCAAATATTCATCCCCTCAGACTGACCTATAAACATTTCTTTGTCTGTCCACCTGTTTTTCTCTCTCTTCGGGCTCTATCCCCAACTATTGTATACTTGGTCCCCCCTCCTCATTTTCTGTATAAAAACCATCCATTTCCTAGCTACCATCAGTTTTGAAGAAGGATCACTGGACTCAACTCTGATTTCTTTCCACATAGATGCTGCCAGATCTGCTTAGAGTTTCCAGCAATTTGTGACTTAATTTCAGATTTCCAGCATCTGTAATTCTTTCTCTTTTTTTGTCTGGATTATCTCACAGTTGGAGAAGAGTGCAAGACAATATCATGTATTCAGTCAGGAGATGGCTTTCCATCCTTTCAGCAGAGAAAGATAGGAAGTGAGGGAGATTTGTGGGATGGAACAGCTGCAAACAAAGGCAATACAAATGGAAGACATTCCTCATATACGCAGCAACATTTAAGCAAAATACAAATCATGCTTCAGTTCAAAGCTCTAAATTTTTAAGGGAATTCATGAAGTATTTATAACATAAAACATAACGGTGGGGTGAAATTTCTCACAATTTTGGAGATCAATCATTTGAGGTTTACCGTAGAAGATGATGTGATTTCATGATCTTGATGTGATAGAACCTGTTTTACTGTGATTCTATTCTGAGAAGGTGTATGATCAATATTTTCAAACATGGCTCCACAATTTGTAGGTCCAACGTTCTGCAGCTCTGTGGTAGGATTCAGCTGACTGGAGTTAGAAACATTCTTTAATGGGCTTGAAGGAGATGTTCCTGCAAGAGGAAATGGTTTATTCTGTACAGTGGTAAAGGTTCCAAGGGAGGCAAATGTCACTGTTAGTTGGATGTGAAAAAATGTCATTTCCCTTCCCTGGCACTACCAATTGTCAACAACTACTTCACTTGGGCATCCCTAATGTTTCAGCTGAGATTGAAAACACATTCTGTGCACTAAGAGGCATTTGCAGAGATATATTAAAATTTCAAGATGAATGATAAAATTCAAAATGTATACAATCCAGAATTAAAATATTTTATACAGTGCTTGCATTTATATTATATATCAATGCACTGTTTAAATTTTAGTGTACAGTAATTAATAATTGTTATAAGTGATTCCAAACAGCAGTGATTCCAAACCAACTCTTCCAACAAATAGAGTCATAGAGCCATAGAGATGTACAGCATGGAAACAGACCCTTTGGTCCAACTCGTCCATGCCGACCAGATATCCCAACCCAATTTAGTCCCACCTGCCAGCACTTGGCCATTATCCGTCTAAACCCTTCCTATTCATATAACCATCCAGATACCTTTTAAATGTTGGAATTGTGCTAGCTTCCACCACTTCCTCCGGCAGCTCATTCCATACACGTACCACCCACTGCATGAAAAAGTTGCCCCTTGGATCCCTTTTAAGTTTTTCCCCTCTCACCCTAAACCTATGCCCTCTAGTTCTGGACTCCTCCAACCCAGGGAAAAGATCTTGTCAATTTACCCCATCCATACCCCTCATTACATTATTGACTAGCAAATACATAACGTGCACATTTTGCTATTTGATGCTATTTGTTGCAAGGTAAAACACTAGTCATAACTGGGGAATCCCCTGCTCTTCAAGTAGTACAATGCTACTATTTATATTCACCCATACAAGGGCTGGTCACTAGGTTCAAGGTATCATTTAGAACCAAAATTCTATTAATTTCCCCAATATTCCATTGGAGTGGTTAGCTATGAGCTCAAATGTTTCAGGTCTTTTTTTAAAAAAGCAACAGGTTTCACATAACAAATCAAATATCAGAACATACAATGCATGCATTTGGTAATGTATCATTATTGCTGTTTATGCATAAACATACATTACATAGTGTGGACTGTTTTTACAGTATGTTCTGTGTCTTTTTGTAGTAACAAACACTGGCACTATTACAGTACCAGGCACATGTTATTTATTTTCAGATCAGGTTCTATGTCTATATTATTGTTACTCACTCTGTCTCTTGTATTTTGTGAGCTCCTATCAACACATATACAAAGCAATGCTGGACACAGTTCGAGGGTCAAGATTAGAACAAATGCTTCACACAAAATCATAATATATAAAGCTCCATGAAAAACAGATTAACTCTTTTGGAAAACAGTGGACACATAGAGGTAGCTTGGTAATAATTGAAGAAGATATCAAAGATGTTGATAGTAAGTACAAAAACATAGAGTTATAGAGATGTACAGCATGGAAACAGACCCTTCAGTCCAACCCGTCCATGCCGACCAGATATCCCAACCCAATCTATTCCCACCTGCTAATAATTACCACAGAGAATATGATAATTGTAGTGCTTTAGAGACCCAAGGGATGTCATTTGAGTAATGCAATGTGTTTTTAATCATGGCTGAATATTAGGTTGATACACTGGAGTTTTATTTCAATTAATTTGGACCAGGCCATATTTCATATAATTTCTTTGCCATTTTAAACAGTTATTTAACTGTCTTAGTGTGAATGAAGAATGATCCTGTAACAGTACAAAATATAAAGGAATGGCCTCTGTATGCTTTAAAATTCTGATACCTCTTTGTGCTAATTTGTCTGCTATTCTAATCCTTTAATGAACGAATAATTTTATTTTGCGGGCAACAAGTGTATTTAAAATATTACCTACTAGATAACATTTTTTCCGTTCAGTCCAATGCTTTCAGAAATAAAACTACAAGCTGAATCACAGTGAACATGGCTTTGCAAATTTCAGAACATATATTCACAGCAGGTAACTGATCTGTGCATCAATCAAAACCTTTGTTCTTTCTTGTGTGATGGAAGTTCATAACATACGGTTATCATTTGGGAACTAGGATTTGAAAGTGAAGAACAACATGGGTTGAAGAGAGAAAATCTTAGAATAAATGAAGAAATGAGAACTAATAGCTCAGAGAATGGAAAGATATTTCATTTCATTTGAATTGATAGCTGGGAAGATGAAGTGTCCAAAAGATGTGACCTTTTAAACCTAAATGTAAAGGATGAAAGTAGAGAATTTGAGGCTGATATCTTTAGCTTATCCTTTTCAAAATAAATGTAACAGACGTATCCTGAATTGAGAGAATTGTACCAAGCAACCAATTCAGAAACTGAATCAGAACCAATAGCTGGGTGTTATTAATTAAAAGATGAAGTGTTAGTAAAGAAGGGAGACTACCCCAAATACCAGCCAATGAGGAATGGGCAGTAGTTCATCATGTGCTAGTCCCATCTGAGTATGCTGAACAAACTGTGAAAACTAGAGCAATTAAAAAGGCCAAAGCTCCAAATTATGTTGTGGGAGACAAGTTGTTCACTGATAATTAAAAAGGAACTTAACGAATAATGTAACAAGCAATCTGGGCAGGAGAGGAAATCAGTGAGTGTTTCATGTTAATATGTTAAAACAACACTGTTACAGGGAGGACAGTCAGATTAGAGGTGTGATAACAGTAGTGAAAGAAATGGGAAGTGAAATAAAAGCAGCAGAATAAATCAAGAATAAACCAGAAATTGAAAAGTCAAACGTAGACCTTCCAGTAATTAAATTGGATAATGCAGAGATGCATAAAAGTTAGACGGAATATTATGTTGTCTCCCAGTAACATTGAAGTAACTTACAAAAGCTATTATGGACTGATAAATTGATTTGTGTCAACAGGCCAAGAAAAATAACTGGCAATACATTAAGGGCATTGATTACCCACATAAAATGACATCCTTCAACTCAACTCTGAATGTATCTCAAATGAGGGGAGGAATTAAGTTTATGATGAATAATGACATTATTGATATGAGTCACAGTAGCTGGAACACACCTTTTATAAGGTGCTGAAACCAGATGGATCACAAAGATTGTGTATCAATTATCACAAAGTCAACATGGTAACAAAGGTGGATTGATATCTGATTCCATGATTGCAAGATTGTATTGCGGGAATTAGACAATTGTGATTCGATACAAAAAAAACTTCTAAAACGGTCATTATCAAGTTCCAGTGACTGATACAGCCAAATAAATATAAACTTTTGTAACACTAGATGAATTTTATCAATGTTGAATTATGCCAATTCTAATAAAAAGTGTACCTGCATTTTTTCAATGATTAACCAGTAGTGTGACCAAAGGAATTCTAAGAATCGTGTTGCTTAGATTCACCATTTGGTTGTGTTCAGCCAAACTAGGTAGAACATTTACATCACTATAACAAACATTTTGATCAGTTAAAGAAAGCCAATTTGGTCATAAGTTTGGCTTACTTGCGAAATTGCCAAAGATAGAGCAACTTACTTAGGCAACACTGGGGCCAAGTCTCTATTGTACCAAGAGGAGTAAAGATAAAGGTGAACCTCAATTTTCTTATACACAAGGCAAAATGTTAAATTCTGTGCTATATTGGCATGAGTAGATTTTATTGTAAGTTCATTGTGAGTTTCAGCACTGTATTGGCCCCCTTGACAAACTTGTTAAAGAAAAGCTACATTTGCTGACACCATACAGCATGTGTTTACTTTGTGCAATAAATCTATTCTTTTGCAGCTTCATGTGGCTTTGTTTAATTATTCATCATGGTAACTAATATAAAACTTCTAATTTGTCAAGCCTGCAACTTTGTGATCTGTTTTGTTCAGGAGCACATTTAACTGGATTCATAATAATTGGACTTTTTATATTTCATTGTTGTATTTTCAGTGGACAATTGGCAGAATATCCATTTATAATAGAAGCACTTTACCTGGTTTCTTTCGATGTGGCTCTTGGTGGGTCTGACTCCAGTACTTCCATTCTGGCTTGCCTTCTGCTTGGGCCCTTGGCTTCTCCAACAGTTTAATATCTGTATTCACTGCCCTATCTTCCAAAGTAGGCTTGCTGACAATTGACTCTGGGCTGTCATCATAACTTTCAGATGATGATGAAGAAGATGAAGAAAGTAGGTTTTCATCAGGATATTTAGTTTTGTAAGTGTCTAATTCCTGAAGCTGTGAAGTAACTTTCTTGTCCAACTCCTCCATGTCAATTGCTGTCGGGTTGGTAGATCTTGGACTCACAGGCCACCATCCTATGGGAGAAATCATTTGTGGAAAACAGTAACAGATGGGATGAGATGGCAAACCATGGAAGCCACAATAAAACCCACGGCAGAAATTATTATATGGGTCGAGGTCAGGGAGAACTGAATACCAAGACTTGGTGTATGTTGGATCAAAGTGACTTGGGTGAACTAGCACAGTCTGAGGCTGAAGTGAACAAACGTCATTGCAGGAACTCAATTTTTCACAATGAAGCTCTCTGGCTGATAGAGGAGTAAACAGTTCTTGCTGCACTCTTTCATACAAAGCAGATGGAATCCACATTGCCACATTTTTGGAAACTTTGACTGTTTTTCCATTCCAGAATTTAATGGAGAGATCATCATCTTCCATTACTGTGTAATTAAAAAGGGCAAAAAGTTTAATTCTGGAAGTATAGTTTTAACATTAAAATATTTCACTTATTGTACTACCAAAAGGATAATCTACCTCATCAAGTTATATCATTCAGTCTGGTTATCAATAGTTAGTTAATTTAATCATATTCCAAAACTTCAAATATACAAAACAGCTTTGAAGTTGTGGTTACATTGAAAGTAAAAATTTTCTATAACTCTGAAATAGCCCAAAAATCTAAAACTTGCATGGTAAAGTAACTGAAAAGTTGAATAAAGTAAGTATCATATCAAGTAAATATATTAAAGAAAATGATACAGTACGGAATAGCAAGCACCAGATTAAAGTATCACTACAGAGATCTATGGGAAGTGGAACAATATTTTCTTAAAATTCACAGAGGTGTTCATAATTGTAAGGTCACAGAGTCATGGAGTCATTGTGATGTACAGCAAGGAAACAGACGCTTCGGTCCAAGTTGTCCATGCTGATCAGATATCCCAACCCAATCTAGTCCCACCTGCCAGCACCCAGCCCACATCCCTCCAAACCCTTCCTATTCATATACCCATCCTGATGCCTTTTAAATGTTGCACCTGTACTAGCCTCCACCACTTCCGCTCGCAGCTCATTCCATACACATACCACCCTCTGTGTGAAAAAGTTGCCCCTATGGTCTCCTTTACATCTTTCCCCTGTCATCCTAAACCTATGCCCTCTAGTTGCTGGACTCCTCCACCACAGAGGAACAACTTTGTCAATTTATCCTATCCATGCCCCTCATGATTTTATAAACCTCTATAAGGTCATCCCTCAGCCTCTGACATTCCAGGGGGAAAACAGCCCCAGCCTATTCAACCTCTCCCTATAGCTCAAATCCTCCAATCCTGGCAACATCCTTGTAAATCTTTTCTGAACCCTTTCAAGTTTCATAATATCCTTCTGATAGGAAGGGGACCAGAATTGCATGCAATATTCCAAAAGCGGCTTAACCAATGTCCTGGACAGCTGCAACATGACCTCCCAACTCCTGTACTCAATGCTCTGACCATTAAAGGAAAGTATACCAAATGCCTTCTTCACTATCCTATCTACCTGCGACCCTACTTTTGAGGATCTATGAACCTGCATTCAAGGTCTGTTTGTTCCCTAGGACCTGACTATTAAGTGTATAAGTCCTGCTAAGATTTACTTTCCCAAAATGCAGCACTTCGCATTTATCTAAATAAAACTCCATCTGTCAATTCTCAGCCCATTGGCCCATCTGATCAAGATCCCGTTGTAATCTGAAGTAACTGTCTTCACTGGCCACTACAACTCCAATTTTAGTGTCATCTGCAAACTTACTAAATATACCTCCTATGCTCACATCCAAATCATTTATATAAATAACGAAACGTAGTGGAACTAGCACCGATCCTTGTGGCACTCCACTGGTCATAGGCGTCCAGTCTGAAAAACAACCCTCAACCGCCACCCCCTATCTTCGACCTTTGAACCAGTTCTGTATCCAAATGGCTAGTTCTTCCTGTATTCCACGAGATGTAATCTTGCTAACCAGTCTCCCACGGGGAACTTTGTCGAACGACTTACTGAAGTCCATATAGATCACGTCCACCACTCTGCCCTTATCAATCCTCTTTGTTACTTCTTCAAAAAACTCAATCAAGTTTGTGAGACATGTTTTCCCATGCACAAAGACATGCTGATTATCCCTAATCAGTCCTTGCCTTTCCAAATACATGTAAATCCTGTTCCTCAGGATTCCCTCCACCAACTTGCCCACCACTGATGTCAGGCTCACCGATCTATAGTTCCCTGGCTTGTCCTTACCACCCTTCTTAAACAGTAGCACCACGTTAGCCAACCTCCAGTCTTCCAGCATCTCACCTGTGACTATCGATAATACAAATATCTCAGTAAGATGCCCAGCAATCACTTCCCTAACTTCCCACAGAGTTCTAGGGTACACTCGATCAGGTCCTGGAGATTTATCCACTTTTATGTGTTTCACGATGTCCAGCACTTCCTCCTCTGTAAAATGGACATTTTTCAAGCTGTCACCATCTATTTCCCTACATTCTATATCTTCCGTGTGCTTTTCCACAGTAAACACTGATGCAAAATACTCGTTTAGTATCGCCCCCATCTCTTGCAGCTCCACACAAAAGCCGCCATGCTGTTCTTTGAGGGGCAATATTCTCTCTCTAGTTATCCTTCTGTCCTTAATGTATTTGTAAAAACCCTTTGGATTTTCCTTAATTCTATTTGCCAAAACTATTTCATGACCCCTTTTTGCCCTTCTGATTTCCCCTTTAAGTATACTCCTACTGCCTTTATATTCTTCTAAGGATTCATTCAATCTAACCTGTCCATACCTGACATATGCTTCCTTCTTTCTCTTAACGAAACCCTCAATTTCTTGGGATGCATGGGATCCTCATACACTGACTGAAGGGTCCCAAGGTGTTACAATGATGATTCTGGACAGATTTCCATTCTTAAAACAGAGACCCCTGCACATCCAAAGCTGCAAACACACTCCAACCCCTCTCTTCACCCTGCTCTGGATTTTGCCCTGACTCTTGTCTCCTCCTTTTTCTTAACCGACCTCTCGACTTTGGCTTTTTTGGATAATGTTAAATCGGTCATGTTGGGTGACAGCGGAGTCAAAAGTCTGCTGTATGTTAACACTCGGAACAGCCAGAATGACTGCTTATCAACCTCCAATCACAGGTTCCCTCCCTTCACCCAAGTTGTTTCTCCAACCATAGATTTTGTCTTTGAAGGATCATTAAAATCTAAGAAATAGTAGCAAGAGTAGGCCATTCAGTCTTTAAAACTTGCCCTGCCATTATATAAGGTCATGGCTGATCTTCCCCAGGTCTCAACTCCTCCTTCATGCCACTAGATTTTTGAAATATCAAGGAATTGAGCGCTATCTACTTCATCTTTAGATCTAACTTCCACAAGTCTCTGGGATAGAGAATTCTAGACATTCACTCCCCTCTAAGGGAAGAAATTCCTTTGCCTCTCAGCTTTAAAACCAGTGTTCCCTTATTCTGTAACTGCTTCCCCTAGTTTGTGATTCTCCCACACGTGGAAACATCTCACCATCTATCCTGTCAAATCTTGCATGTTTCAATAAGATATTTCCTCATTTTCTAAATTCTAATGAATGAAAGCTTAGCCTGTTTAACCACTCTTGATAAGGCAACCCTTTCATCAGGGAGAAAGTGAGGACTGCAGATGCTGGCGATCAGAGTCGAGTGTGTGGTACTGGGAAAGCACAGCAGGTCAGGCAGCATCTGAGGAGGAGAATCGATGTTTCGGGCAGGAGCCCTTCATCAGGAATCTTGATGAAGGGCTCTTGCCTGAAACATTGATTCTCTTGCTCCTCAGATGTTGCATGACCTACTGTGCTTTTCCAGCACCACACACTCTCAATCCTTTCATCAACCTAGTGAACCTCTTTTGAACTGGACCTAATGTTAATACATTCCTTAATAAATACAAGAAATGCAAGAGCAGATAGATGGTTAGAGAAGAAACCTGTGACTGGATAAGTTGGAACAGTCAGTATTGTAGAGACAGAATCTGTGATTGGAGGAGCAGCTCTGTCTTTCGTGTTCATATTCCAGTCACAGCTCTCCAGTCAGTTCCCACTCCCAACAACTGTCAATTTCACTGACAGTTAACATTCTTTTTAAACAAAATCTGATATTTTTTAAAGCACACTGGAAAACAATGAAACTATCTGAAGGTTGGAAACAACCTCTTTTGCTCATATCAACTGTCAGTTCTAAATTCTTTTTGAAGTTAGTCTTTCAAGGGGTTACCCAGTCAAGAAGTCCAAAATCTGAAAACACCATTTGTCCAGAATTAGGTTAGGCAGATCCAGTTACTCAACTATTCGGGCACTGCAACAAATCTACAAAGCATGGGCTCACCTGATCTTTGGACTAAAGTTCAGAAAATGGTGGCTGATGAGGGGACATGGTTACTGTGTAGTGAGGAAAACATATCGCAAGGTTACAATGCCACTCAATTTCTCTTGCTGCCTACTTCTTTATCTTGTTCTGCCCCATTTTTTCAGTTTCCCTCATGATTTCTTCTTTGTCTCTCTGTCAGTTGGCTCATTCTCCCTATGTCTTTCCTTTCTATAAGTTTATTTCACAATTTCTCTTCCTACCTTGGTTTCTTTCTCATTATCTCTCTCTCTCTAACTCTCTCTGTGCCTCTCTTCTTTTCTCTCTCTCTGTCTCAAAATCTCTACAAACATCCCCACCTCTTCTTTTGCAGTAGGTTTCTTATCAGACTCAAGCGTTTGCAAGGTAGAGTTTGCAATTTAAAATCTTTATCTTAGAATCTGAGAAATGTGCAGCAAAATGTAACATGTTACACTTACAATTTTGGATAAGTTGGAGATCATAAAGAAACTAGATAAGAATACTTTACTAAAAAATCTTTGTGAGCCCTATTGTGTGTCTATCCCTACACCTCTATGAAATCAAGAAATGGCATGAATACTTGGGAGATGGTTTTTAGTTGAGCAAATAAATTTTATTACTGCTTTCTGATGTTTCATCACTGTTATATGTTTCAAACAAGCATTAATATCCACAGTGTTTTCCAATTTGTATGCTTGTTGTTAGACTTTCTAACATCATTTTATAATCCAGAAAATTTCAAATTCCACAAGAATGCTTGTTTCGAAGCATTCCAGCTTGGAGTGGTTATTCTGTATTAGCAAATACACTGCCATTTCTTTGCCCACTGCCAGACAGCGACAAATGTTATTTTGACATAGGAAAGACTTGGAGGTGCCAGTGTTGGACAAAGTTAAAAATCAGGTTATAATCCAACAGGTTAATTTAGAAGCACTAGCTTTCAAAGTGCTGCTTCTTCCTCGCGTGTTTGCGGAGAAGTTATTCTCCACAAGAAGCAGCACTTTGAAAGCTAGTGCTTTCAAATACACCTGTTGGACTATAACCTGGTGTGTGATTTTTGACATAGGAAAGGAATGAATGAATTTTTTGTACAAATATACTTACATTTTTCTTATCAAGTATTATATATTTATTTAACGGCTGATTTAGACAGCAGTGGCTTAAGCAATACTCTTCCAGATCTTTTGATCACAATGGCACTGAGAATGTTATGTAAGACAGGTTGTCAATCTGCTATTAGCCCATCAGCCATCTAAATGGGCTTCGAGTTTGCAACTTTTGAATTCAAATGAAAAAAAAAATCCAATGACATCTAATCAAAAAGAAACTACATAAATATACAAATATATATTTAATTTGAAGTTCATACCTTGTAGCGGGTCTCTAGTCTCAATGCCAAATGCCACTGTTCCAGGGCCATATCTGCTTCCATCGGATTCCCAAGGTGCTAATACTTTATCACCTGAGACCACAGAATGCCTCATGGCCTCATTGTACAGAATTATATCATGCAATGCAGTCTTCTGCACAGAGACTTGGCACTTTTCAGTTGGATCTTTCATAGGTTTGTCAAACTCAACCAGGAACAATCCTTTCCCTACCTGGCAACAAAAGGAGGAATATATTTTGCAGTACCTCTTTTTCATTTCCTCTTTATAATTTACACTTTGGGTCTGATTTTTACTCTGTGTAAGTGGATGGTCTTGAACGGGCTAATACCTTATCCTTTGTTGTAGCGAGCCTGCAGTGTATGTACTGTAAAGTATACCTATGCAAATAGAGTGTAACAACAACAGTACTGTGTATGTATATTTAGTGTGTGTGGATATATACATATATTTATCTTGGAAAATATCTCAAAGGCATTTATCAAACAAAATTTGACCCTGAACCACATAACATAGAAAACAGAACATAAAACATTACAGCGCAGTACAGGCCCTTTGGTCTTCGATGTTGTGAAACCAATCTAAAGTCCATCTAACCTACACTATTCCAAAATCATCCATATGTTTATTCAATGATCATTTAAATGCCCTTAATGATTGCGAGTCACTACCATTGCAGGCAAGGCATTCCATGCCCTTACTACTCTCTGAGTGAAGAACTTACCTCTGACATCTGTTACCCCTCAATTTAAAGCTCTGTCCCCTCGTGCTAGCCATCACCATCTGAGGAAAAACGCTCTCACTGTTTTACCCTATCTAATCCTGTGATCATCTTGCCTCTATTAAGTCACCTCTTAATCTTCTTCTCTCTAGTGAAAACAGCCTCAAGTCCCTCAGCCTTTCCTCATAAAACCTTCCCTCCATAACAGGCAACATCCTTGTAAGTCTCCTGTACACCCTTTCCAATGCTTCCACATCCTTCTTATAATGCGCGAACCAGAACTGTATGCAATACTCCAAATGTGGCCGCACCCAGAGTTTTGTACAGCTGCAATATGACCTCGTGGCTCCAAAACTCAATCCCTCTACCAATAAAAGCTAACATACTGTATGCCTTCTTAACAACCCTATCAACCTGGGATTTATGCACATGGACACTAAGATCTCTCTGCTCATCCACACTACCAAGAATCTTACCATTAGCCCAGTACTCTGTGTTCCTGTTACTCCTTCCAAAGTGAATCACCTCACACTTTTCCACATTAACCTCCATTTGCCACCTCTCAGCCCAGCTCTGCAGCTTATCTATTTCCCTCTGTAACCTACAAAATCCTTCCGCACTATCCACAACTCCACCAACCTCAGTGTCATCCTCAAATTTACTAACCCATCCTTCTATGCCCTCATCCAGGTCATTTATAAAAATGACAAACAGCAGTGGCCTCAAAAAAGATCCTTGTGGTACACCACTAGTAACTGAACTCCAGGATGAACATTTCCCGTCAACCATCACCCTCTGTCTTCTTACAGCTAGCCAATTTCTGATCCAAACCACTAAATCACCCTCAGTCTCATGCCTCTGTATTTTCTGCAATAGCCTACTGTGGGGAACCTTATCAAACGCTTTACTGAAATCCATATACACTACATCAACTGTTTTACTCTTATCCACCTATTTGGTTACCTTCTCAAGTAACTCAATAAGGTTTGCGATGCACAACCTACCCTTCACAAAACCATGTTAACTATCCTTAATCAAATTATTCCTTTCTAGATGATTATAAATCCTATCTCTTATAATCCTTTCCAAAGTTTTACCCACAACCAAAGTAAGGCTCACTGGTCTATAATTACCAGTGTGGTCCCATCCTCCCCTTCTTGAAGAAGGGGGCAATGTTTGCTATCCTCCAGTCTTCTGGCACTATTCCTGTTGACATAAGGAGGTATTGAGGTAGATGATCAAAAGCTTGTTCATAGAGTTAGGATTTAAGCAGTGCCTTAAACGAGGAGAGAGGCAAAGAGGTGAAGAGATGTAGACCAGGTATTGCAGAGCTTAGGAAGTTGACAACTGAAGGCATAGCCACCAATGTTAGAACAGCTAAAACTGGAGATAAACAAGAGGTCAGTGTTGGGGAACTGCAAATACATCAGTAGAAGTAGATCTAGAGAAGATTATAGAGGTAAGGAGGAGTTAAGTCCTGGAGGGATTTGAAAACAAAGATGACACCTCCAAATTTAAGGCATTGCTTAATCATAAATTAATACAGGTTAGAAGTTGAGGAATAATAGATAAACTGGTTTACTGTGGATGAGTACATTAGTATACTCCACCATGAAGTAATTTGAAAAGTCCAAGATTTCTACATAACTTCCTTTGTTCTACAAATGTTGTCTCCTTCTCACACAAAGCCACTCAAGTGCTATGGTAACTTGGGTCAGAGAGATACAAGTGACAATGATAGCTACTTCAACCAATAAACATGTAAAACATATCCAAACCCTCCTCCCCAGGAAAAAAACATCCTTCCCTCAGTTATTATACTATTCACTTGAGACTATCAGTGCCAACAGCTTCACTGAAGCCATGCTCTTGTAGTATCACCTGAGCAGGGAATTCTGACATGAAGGAAGTTACACTTCAACCCATTCCTCTTCTCAGTCAACATTCACACAAATGTTTTTCTGCAAGAGTCACTGAATGACAGTCAGGATCATTTGCTTTCTGATCCTCTTTGTTCAGGGCTGCTAGAGTGATAACAGTATAGGAGAAAGTGAGGACTGCATATGCTAGAGTGCTAGAGTTGAAAAATGTGGTGCTGGAAAAACACAGCAGGCCAGGCAACATCTGAGGAGCAGGAGAATTGACGTTTCGGACATAAGCCCTTTTTCAGGAATGAGGCTGGTGTGCCAAGAGGGCTGAGATAAAAGGTAGGGGGGAAGGAATTTGGGGGAGGGGTGCTGGGAATACAATAGGTGGAAGGAGGTGAGGGTGAGGGTGATAGGCCGGAGAGGGGATATGGGCGGAGAGGTCGGGAAGAAGCTTGCAGATCAAGAGGGCGGAGCTGAATTCAAGGGTTGGGACTGAGATAAGGTGGGGGGAGGGGACATGAGGAAGCTGGAGAAATCTACATTCATCCCGTGTGGTTGGAGGGTTCCTAGGAGAAGATGAGGTGCTCCTCCTCTAGGCGTCATGTGGCCAGGGTCTGGTGATGGAGGAGGCCAAGGACCTGCATGTCATTGGCGGAGTGGGAGGGGGAGTTAAAGTGTTCAGCCATGGAGGGGTTGGGTTGGTTGGTGCGGGTGTCCCAGAGGTGTTCTCTGAAACATTCCGCAAGTAGGCGGCCTGTCTCCCCAATGTAGAGGAGACCACATCGGGTGCAGCGGATACAGTAAGTGGTGTGAGTGGAGGTGCAGGTGAATTTGCGACGGATATAGAAGGATCCATTGGGGCCTTGCAGGTCCTTGGCCTCCTCCATCACCAGACCCTGGCCACACGACTCCTGGAGGAAGTGCGCCTCATCTTCTGCCTAGGAACCCTCCAACCACACGGGATGAATGTAGATTTCTCCAGCGTCTTCATTTCTCCTCCCCCCACCTTATCTCAGTCCCAACCCTTGGATTCAGCTCCGCCCTCTTGACCTGCAATCTTCTTCCTGACCTCTCCGCCCCCACCCCTTCTCCGGCCTATCACCCTCACCCTCACCTCCTTCCACCTATTGTATTCCCAGCGCCCCTCCCCCAAATTCCCTCCCCCCCCTACCTTTTATCTCAGCCCGCTTGGCACACCAGTCTCATTCCTGAAGAAGGGCTTATGCCCGAAACATCGATTCTCCTGCTCCTCGGGTGCTGCCTGGCCTGCTGTGTTTTTCCAGCACCACATTTTTCAACTCTAATAACAGTATAGACCAATACCTTATGGCCTCATTGTATATTATAGTGCAGACTGATGCATCATGACCTCACTGTGCAGAATTCACTAGCTAAGAAAAGCCAACTCAGCAATTTATTTGAATGCTGAAACATTTTTGATAGATATAACCAATAAATAAGCAATACTTCCTGCTGCACATACTGTATACATTTCCCATAACAGAACTATCTTATTTATTATACTTGCATCAATATTGTTGCAATTACTTTCATTTCATAATTACATTTTATTGAAAAATATTCATTTACAAAATTGGTCTTATCTAACCATGGTATACAGGTAGTGATGGTGGGTTTAATACTGTCCCTGCTTGAATCAGAATAGTACATGAAAGTAAAAAAGGACAGCCATTGATTCACTTTTCACTCTCCTCCACAGAATAACCATCCTTCCTAAACATGCACACAGCTTTGTACATTTTCACTAAAGAGCACAATCAATTACTGCCATGTGCTTCACCAAAACCAGTGCCAGATTTTCCAGAGATCACACTCAAATGTTGAAATCAGTATGGGTTTGGAAGTGGTACAATAGTGGTAATATCATAGGACTAGCAATCCCATGAATCCCACCATAACAGATGGTGAAATTTGAATTCAATAAAATCTGGAATAAAGAACTGACCTAATGACAACCATGTAGATTGTTGTAAAAAGAAAAACCCATTTGGTTCACTAAGGCCCTTTAAGGGAGGTAATCTGCTGTCCTTACCTGGTCTGGCCTACTTGTGACTCCAAACCCACAACAATGTGGTTGACTCTTAACTGCCCTCTCGACAAATAGAGATGGGCAATAAATGCTGGCTTAGTCAACAATGCCCGTGAACAAGTAAAAGCTGATACCAAACAAATTGGGATGGTTTGGGTGGTTATTATTAAATTGGTACAATTTAAAATATATAGTTGAACAAATAGCTTTGCACATAATGTGACAAATTAAAATAAACCTTACTCCCACGTCAATAAATAATGCAATTTACCTCCACTTCTTGTTTGATTGTGCCACGGTAATAGAATCCATCAGATTCTCGCCTTGCTAGAACAGAGGCTCCAAGGATTAATTGACTTGATGCAAGAGGTCTGGCCCATGGATCAATATATTTGCAGATACTATTGAGAAAATTATTAGTGCACTATCCTATATTAATTTTGATAAATGCAAACAGTGTTTAAATTTAGCTTTGTGGAAAGCAGGAAGCATTAATTAATTGCATTATGTAAACAGCTTTTTTAAGATAATAATACATAGAATCATAGAATCCCTGCAGTGCAGATAGAGGCCATTTGGCCCATTGCGTCCATGCAAACTGTCCGAACAGCATCCCACCCTATCAATGTAATCCCATATTTATCATAGTTACCCACCTCGCCTGCACAATCCTAGACACTATGGGACAATTTAGCATGGTCAATTGACCTATCCTGCACATCTTTGGACTGTGGGAGGAAACCAGGGCACCAGGAAGAAACCCATGCTGACATAGGTAACTCCACACAGATAGTTGCCCAAGGCCAAATACAAATAAGAACATGAGCACAATGAGGAGGACATCTGGTGCAATTTAGAATGAGGGAAGGGATTATAATTTATGATAACAAAAATGGGGAATCAATGGGAGAATGTATTGAGATTCATTAGTTCCAATTTGAAAGTCAACACTCTCATCAAACCTTCTAATTATTTAATAATAGGATTTATCACAGAATCATGTGACATCATCAAACACCTTATAATTGCAGGCTTATTTAGAATTTCAGTGAAGCAGAAAACAATTGTGCTTCGAATAGTTAAATAAGTTCAACTATATATTTAGTCTTCATGATGAATAAAAGAATGAACTATACAAGTCTGAATTCAGGAGAGGCCATATTGGACTCAAAATGTTCCTCTTCCCATAGATCAGCCAGGACTGATGAGCTTCTCCAGCATTTGCTGTATTGTTTCAGATCTCCAGCATCCACAATAATTTGGTTTATTTAGTTAAGTCTACTCAACCTGAAAACAATTTCCCCAAACAATGTCTCTAGCTAACAAAGCATGCTTAACAGCTGAGTCTTAATATTAAAACTCACACTTGAAAGTTACATTTTAGCTCAAAAGTTTTCCCTTGAGGCTTTCCTGTCTTGTAAATGAACTGTTTCAATATTGATATTAGATTGAACTCTCCAACTAATTGCTTTACCTGTAAGACAGTTCACAAAACAGATTATAGATTGGTATCTATAAAGATGTAGATAAATATAACATTATAGACACAAATTCATACTATCATTTTTAGAAAACAGCCAATTATTTGATTACATAACTTATTCAGTTTGGAGTATATTTTAATAGTATGTGCCAGAAATTGTTAACTGATTTAAAACAAACATGTTTATGTATTGAATTTGATATGCAGCATTGCAAGATATGTGCAAAATTGAATGAAAGAAATTAATACTTTAGTCAGTTCTTAAAAAAAACTAGAGGCATTCATAATTTTTGAAGAAAAAACAGCAAGACTAACCAAGTAGTCACCTGAGGGTTGCACACACAGACTGAATGTGTTTGAAAGGCTTTTAAATCAGAACCTGTTACCCATGAGCCAGGGTGAGGGTTGTTATCCAGTGTTCTTTTCACAGTGCAATACTTTAGGTCAGAGTACAAGGGCCCAGAGGTTGTGAGGTCTGCTGGATAAATAGGAATCACCTAGGTAACAATAAACAAATAATTAGATTCTTCAAAAATACAAAGCATTTTCATGCTGATATTTAGCACACTTTCCCAGAAAGTGGACTAAATCAAAGTAACTTGTTTGGTTTGCGGTTGTGCAAAGTGGTTTGTTTATTTCTCCTCACACATATGTACACATGCTCCTGGTGAAAGAGAATAATCATAGACTCAAAGTGCCAAAGTTGAATACTCATTAGTACCCTTTTACGAAGGGTCATTGGTCTTGAAACATTAACTCTACTTTCTTTCCACAGATGCTGCCAGACCTGCTGAGTTTCTACAGTGCTGTCCTGTTTTTGGCTATTTCAAGCCCTTTCACTTTTTTTTGGTATTCATTTAACCTATTCAGTTTGCTTCTAATAGCTACTTTTCATTAAAAACATCCACAAGAAAGAATAGATTAACTATTGTGTCATGATGTTTCTATGATGAGTTTTTGCCTTTCTGAAGACAAATGATTTATAGTGCTCGTGCATCATTTTCTTTCAGTGTTGCACATTTGCTCTCCATAAGTTACCTGTTTGATATCTCCAGACGTGTTGAGTCTAATGAGGTGAGCACTGCCTTGGGTAAGTCCACCAATTCTCTGCAGAATCTCTCGACATTCACTGTCTATCCATTTATCTGATAAATAGAAAATGTGCACTGGACGCCCATGTGATATATAAGGTACCACGTGAAAAACATCCTTTAATGGATTGTCAGGTAAGCCATTTGTCACGAGGTAAATGGCATTACATATTGGATCATGAAATGCAGCAGTTAACGCACCAAGGAGATTCCTGCCCTGTGTACAGTGAAGGGATTGAACCCACTGTATTGCATTGTAGACCGTCTGAGAAGAGCATGCTACTAGACGGTCACACCATTTGGTTACCTGTGTGAAAACAGGAAATGTTTATCAGTGACAATATATTTCAGAACAACAATTAGTAAATGAATGATTGGCATTTTATCCAAACTGCAATTATTATGCTAATTTTGCAAAAAGAATATATAGTTAATTTTTAGGGTGGGCTCAAGCCATTTATACCATATGTAGTAATAACACTGCTGTAACCATTGATAATAATAAGGCTGCATTAACCACACATTGATGTAAGGCTACACAATGTACAAAAAGGCAGAAAGTATGAGCAGGAGAAGACCAGATGCCTCAATGAGCCTCCCATTCAATATGATTGCAGTTGATCTTGGGCTTTTGCTCCACTTTCTCAACTACCCCCATACCTTGTGCTTTCCTAAGAGACCAAAAATCTGTCTTTACAAATCTTAAGTGCATTCAAAAATGAAGCATGAACAACCCTCTAGGGTAGGGAATTCCAAAGATTCACAACATTTTGAGTGAAGTATTTTCTCCTCATCTTGATCTTAAATGATTGTCACCTTATCGTGAGACTCTGCTGCCAAGTTTTATATTCACTAACAAACCAAAACCATGTCATGGCACCTACCCTTCAGTATTCTGTATGACTCAGTAAGATTCCCTCGCATTCTTCTAAACGCCACAGAAAAAGTTCTAATTATGCATGTGTCATCATTGGATAACCCTTTCATCTCAAGAAATTTAGTGAACTTTCACGGTACCATCCCCAATGTAAGCATATCTTTTCTTAAAAATAAAGATTGAAACTGCATAAAGAATACCAGTTGAGGTCATACCAAAATCCTACATAAACGACTGCAAGTTTTTTTTAATTCTGGTGTTCCAATCAACTTACAACAAAGGTTAATGTACAATTTGTCTTCCTACATGCTAACTCTAAATGTTCCTTGTAAGAGCACATCCATATCTCTCTGAACCTCAGGATTTACAAGATTAACACCTTTTAAAAATGTGTTTTTCTATTCCTACAAGTGAAGTAAATAACGTCTGCCATACTGTTACCCATTCATTTAAACTGTCAGTTCCTTTCTGAAGACTCAGCGTTCTCCCCTTGTTTATTTTATCCACACTTTTCCTTTTTATATACTCATTAAAGCTCTTAAAACCAGCTTTTAAATTTCTGACTATTCATCTACATTTTTCTTTTTTTTTGTTTTTTTTTATCTACTTTTGGTGGCCATTTTCTGGTTACTAAAATATACACAATCCTCCATTTTTCTTTACACTATAAACTTTTTCTTTTATTCTAATCGCAATCTTAACTTCCTGCATAATGGATGAGTTGTTTTGTTTTACAGTGGAATGTATTTTGTTGAACATTTTAAAGTGTTCCTTTAAACGTTTGCCATTGCTTATTTACTGCCATAACTTTAAGTGTACTTAGAGTCATAGAGATGTAAGCACGGAAACAGACCCTGCGGTCCAACCAGATATCCCAACCCAATCTAGACCCACCTGCCAGCACCCAACCCATATTCCTCCAAACCCTTCCTATTCATATACCCATCCAAATGCCTTTTAAATATTGCAATTGTACTAGCCCCCACCACTTCCTCTGGCAGTTCATTCCATACACTGTCTGTCGAGAGAAAGTGAGGGCTGCAGATGCTGGAGATCAGAGCTGAAAATGTGTTGCTGGAAAAGCGCAGCAGGTCAGACAGCATCCAAGGAACAGGAGAATCGATGTTTCGGGCATAAGCCCTTCTTCAGGAATGAGGAAAGTGTGTCCAGCAGACTAAGATAAAAGGTAGGGAGGAGGGACTTGGGGGAGGGGCTTTGGAAATGCGATAGGTGGAGGGAGGTCAAGGTGAGGGTGATAGGC
>NC_057725.1:38935671-38948303 GCF_004010195.1 Chiloscyllium plagiosum
CTGTACTGAATACTCTGACCAATAAAGGAAAGCATACCAAACGCCTTCTTCACTATCCTATCTACCTGTGACTCCACTTTCAAGGAGCTACGAACCTGCACTCCAAGGTCTCTTTGTTCAGCAACACTCCCGAGGACCTTATCATTAAGTATATAAGTCCTGCTAAGATTTGCTTTCCCAAAATGCAGCACCTCACATTTATCTGAATTAAACTCCATCTGCCACTTCTCAGCCCACTGGCCCATCTGATCAAGATCCTGTTGTAATCTGAGGTAACCTTCTTCACTGTCCACTACTTCTCCAATTTTGGTGTCATCTGCAAACTTACTAACTGTACCTCTTAAGCTCACATCCAAATAATTTATATAATTGATGAAACATAATGGACCCAGCACCGATCCTTGTGGCACTCCACTGATCACAGGCCTCCAGTCTGAAAAACAACCTTTCACCACCACCCTCTGTCTTCTGCCTTTGCACCAGTTCTGTATCCAAATGGCTAGTTCTCCCTGTATTCCATGAGATCTAATCTTGCTAACCAGTCTCCCATGGGGAACCTGTCGAACGCCTTACTGTAGTCCATACACATCACATCTACCTCTCTGCCCTCATCAATCCTCTTTGTAACTTCTTCAAAAAAACCAGAATAAAGTTTGTGAGACATGATTTCCCACGCACAAAGCTATGTTGACTATCCCTAATCAGTCCTTGCTTTTCCAAATACATGCACATTCTGTCCCTCAGGATTCCCTCCAAAAACTTGCCCACCAGCAACGTCAGGCTCACGGGTCTATAGTTCCCTGGCTTGTCCTTACCACCTTACCACCTTTCTTAAACTGTGGCACCACGTTAGCCAATCTCCAGTCTTCTGGCACCTCACCTGTGACTATCGATGATACAAATATATCAGCAAAAGGCCCAGCAAACCCTTCCCTGGCTTCCCACAGAGTTCTAGGGTACATCTGGTCAGGTCCTGGGGATTTATCCACCTTTATGCATTTCAAGACATCCAGCACTTCCACCTCTGCAATATGTACGTTTTTCAAGATGTCACCATCTATTTCCCTACAGTCTATATCTTCCATATCCTTTTCCCCAGTAAATACTGAGGCAAAATACTTGTTTAGTATCTCCCCCATTTTCTGCGGCTTCACACAAAGACCGCCTTGCTGATCTTTGAGGAGCCCTATTCTCTCTCTAGTTACCATTTTGTCCTTGATGTATTTGTAAAAATCCCTTGACTTCTTAATTCTATTTGCCAAAGCTATCTCATGTCCCCTTTTTGCCCTCCTGGTTTCCCTCTTAAGTATACTCCTACTGCCTTTATATCCTTCTAAGGATTTATTCGATCTATCCTGTCTATACCTGATATATGCTTCCTTCTTTTTCTCAACCAAACACTCAATTTCTTTAGTCATCCAGCATTACCTATACCCACCAGCCTTTCCTTTCACCCTATCAAGAATATACTTTGCAAAGTTAAAATCCCCTACCGTAACCATCCTATTATTCTTACAGATAGCTGAGATCTCATTATAAATTTGTTTCTCAATTTCCTGCTGACTATTAGGGTGTCTATAATACAAGGTAAAAACAGTGACTGCAGATGCTGGAAACCAGATTCTGGATCAGTGGTGCTGGAAGAGCACAGCAATTCAGGCAGCATCCGACGAGCAGCAAAATCGACGTTTCGGGCAAAAGCCCTTCATCAGGAATATAATACAATACAATCCCAATCAGGAGATCATCACTTTCTTATTTTTCAGTTCCACCCAAATAACTTCCCTGGATGTATTTCTGGGAATATCCTCCCTCAGAATAGCTGTAATGCTATCCCTTATCAAAAACTCCACTCCCCCTCCTCTCTTGCCTCCATTTCTATCCCTGTTGTAGCATTAGTATCCTGGAACATTAAGCTGCCAGTCCTGTCCATCCCTGAGCCATGTTTCTGTAATTACTATGATATCCCAGCCCCATGTTCCTAACCAAGTCCTGAGTTCATCTGCCTTCCCTGTTTGGCCCCTTGCATTGAAATAAACGCAGTTTAATTTATTAGTCCTACCTTGTCCCTGCCTGCCCTGACTGTTTGACTTGCTTCTTTTCTCATCTGTAACAGTCTCAGATTGATCTCTTTCCTCACTATTTCCCTGGATCCCACCCTCCCACCTTACTAGCTTAAATCCTCCTGAGAAGCTCTAGCAAATCTCCCTGCCAGTAAATTAGTCCATTTCCAATTTGGATGCAATCCATCCTTTTTGTAAAGGTCACTTCTACCCCAAAAGAGACTCCAATGATCCAAAAATGCGAATTTCTTCTCCCATACACCAGCTCCTTAGCCATGCATTCATCTGCTCTATCCTCCTATTCCTGCCCTCTCTAGCTCGTAGCACCGGGAGTAATCCAGATATTACTACTCTCAAGGACCTCCTTTTTAAATTCCTGCCTAACTCTCTGTAAACTCCCTTCAGAATCTCAACCTATTCCCTTCCTATGTCATTGGTTCCAATGTGGACAATGACCTCTTTCTGGCCCCTCTCTCCCTTGAGAACATTTTGCACCCTTTCTAAAACATCCTTGATCCTGGCACCAGGGAAGTAATACACCATTCTGATTTTTCACTGCTGGCCACAGAAACGTCTGTCTGTACCTCAGACTAGAGAGTCCCCTAACACAATCAATGTCTTGGAACCTGACATACCCCTTGTTGCAGTAGATCCAGTCTCAATACCAGAAACTTGGCTGTTCGTGCTATGTTCCCCTGTGAATCGATCACCCCCTACATTTTCCAAAACAGCATACTTGTTTGAAATGGGAATAGCCACAGAAGACTCCTGCAATAACTGCCTACCTCTCTTACCTTTCCTGGAGTGAATCCATCTATGTGACTGTATCTGAGACTTTTCCCCCCTTCCAATAACTGCCATCCATCACATACCGTTGCTATTGCAAATTCCTCATTACCTCTAACTGTCTCTCCAATCAATCCATTCGATCTGATAGGACTCGCAATTAACAGCATTTATTGCAGATATAATCCACAGTAACCCGTAAACTCTCCTTAAACTCCCACAGCTGACAAGAAGCGCATATCACCCTACTAAAGGTTATTCAATCAACCTTAGCCCGTTCTCCTCTTATACAATTGTTTAAGTTTGAGATCTTGTTTCTGATTGGAATATGTCATTGAAGATCTTAATATGAAACTCAGTGGTTTTGTGATCACCATTTTGCAATGGATCTTTCACTAATGCAATCCCAATTAATCCTGCCTCCTTACACAGTACTAGATCTAAGATAGTTTTATCCCTAGTCAGTTACACGAAGTACCTCTAAGAGAAACGATTATCAAAACATCTTATAAACTCAACTTTTAGACTATCCTCACCAATGAGATTGCCTCAATCTTGATGAAGATTAAAGTCGCCCATAATAATTACATAGCCTTTTGTTACAGGCTCCAATAATTCCCTCTTTAATGCTCCTCCCGGTGACAATTACATAACTAAGTTACATTTGGTAACTTTTAAGCTAAGTTTCTTTTTGCTAGCATCAATTCTTCTTAGTATTGTTCTATTTCCAGCTGATGTTAATACTGAGCAAGTCAGATATCATCGAGAAATTGAATCTGTACATCCTATTTTTTTAACTGTGGAGGTCGGTTAAATACAAAGGATAAAATGCTTATTAAATAAGTAAAAAATGAACAACGTTGCACAAGTCAAAACATACGGTTTGAAAAATTGAATTACCCACTTCAGAAAAGGATTCAAAGTTACACTACCCTTTTTGTCCATCTAATATATTTAGTCACCCTAACCTCAGTGAATGGTTCCTACTATCTCAACATTAAAACTGTACAGAGGTTGGTACAGCTGCAGCTGATTTCCATTAGCAAATTTCTGTGCAATGATGCTTTTTTTCCTTGATCTGGTGTATCTCCCTGAGACACTTAGAGCAACTGCAAACTAAACTCATTTTTATATTATTGTCAGAACAACTACATGGGTTCCCAAAATCCAGTGTCCAGCAGTCCTTCACTCTTTGGGATACAAAATACTGACTGACTGTCTTTCTAGAATGTTCCACCTTTCTCTACGTATCATTGCAACCCTGCTACTAAGGAACAGCATAGGTTTCTTTACTTTGCCTCCTTAATCCAATGAACTGTTCACCTCAGTCTTAAATCTCATCAAAATACATGTGAATTAAAGGCCTCCAAGCAACCTTAAGCTCCCTAAATGAAACTCTCATGTTTTCCCTTTCTTCACACACAAAATACAAAATATATTTTAAAGTTATACATTGTTCTTAACTGTACAAGCAGATTATACCTTATTTGAAAATTCCACGATGTTAAAGCGCCTGTAGCTTGAGCTGCAAGCCATAGCCAGAAGCGTTTCCACAAGGTGATATTTGACTGCACTGAGGTGGGCTTGCATACTTTCCGAAGTGTCAATAATAAAGGTGACATTTGTATCCCGTATATCTCCGAACAACGTGGGAAATCCCCGGAACTGCAGGAAGGGGTAAACCACAGGCATAGTCGCCGTTCCCAGAGATCGGTGTACCTTCCCCAAAAATACAAACAAACTCGGGTCAGCAGAAGGCTGCGTTAACTTCACGGCGCTTGGAACGTGTCCGGCCGGGAGACATCTAAAGGTTCAAAGAGGCTGCTTTTGCCTCATTTCATGTTCGCCTCAATAGACCAGGGCTCGTGAGATTGCTATGTATTTGTAAGACAAACTTTACCAAGGTTAGATCATTGGAGAAGCGTGAAACACAACAGCTAACTTAGTGATTGAAAGCTGTGTTCCATTAAACCTTTTTAATTTAGAAATCAAAACTTGCACGGGGCTGTGTTGTCCATTGGAAGTGGCCGGGTCTGTATCCACAGATCAGTACTCACCGGGATCTTCTGGCTCGCTGCTACTAGTCCCGCACGTCCCCGGTTTCCAAACCGGACTGTTTGTATTCTCTGGCCAGTTGCTAGGTTCCTTGACAGACTGGGTTGCTCGATTCCAAACGGGGTTGCTAGGTTCCCTAACACTGTTGTTATGACGCGTCCACACTCAAGTTTTTTTCCATATGGAAGTTGTTCTGTCGCAGTTACACACTAAGAGCTTCCAGAACTCGCTGCTCAGCTGACCAACAGTAAAACAAAAACATAGGATTTAGTGTTTATCGTTGGATTTACCATGATAGCAGCTTGGAAACAAGTCACCATCATTCAGCTGGACTGCCCAAGAAGATTCTCATATGTATTTTTATATATTGACAAGCACACACTGCCCCCTGTGTAGTTTGTGCAGAATTGATCGTAGCTGCATCAGCATAGAGTACGAATTGGCAACTTGTTTCTGTCTTCAGTTGTAATTAAATTTCCAATTCTGACCAAGGATTCACAACTGCTACCTTTATTTGTGATATGGTATATACTGTGTATGTGCGCCATGGACACAGTTACCAGGTATAAAGCAAAGACTCTGTGTTCTCGTCTGGATTCTTCAGGTTCTTCAGATACACGTTCTGGCCAGACTTCTGTAATGTTTAATTTATGTTTATTGTCTTGTGCTCACGACAATAACACGGGGGAGCTGTACAGGGTCCACCTTCTCACTGCAACACTAACACATGACCACTGGGTTCACGGTGATCTCACTACCTACCTCAGACACCTATCTACATAGTCATTAAACTCTTATCACTACATCTACCTACTCTAACTAAAAACACTTTGCTCATATTATTGGCTGAGACATTTTAAAGGCTTTGCATTAAAACAAAAACATTGTCAACACTGCCATTTTGCCCAAAAGTTTTTTTTTTCCCACACATTCAAATATCATGGCTGTTTCACAATTGTCCATGAACTGGTCACGAAATATGGTATAGGAGCAGAAAGAGATGAAGCCTGACCGAGGAACATGCTTCCAGCAGCTGGCGCTAAAGAACACGAGTACTAATATTATACCAAAGCTCATAGCACTGAAATGACAGGCGGCTTGAGGACCGCGGCACCAGGATGAAGATAGGCGGGTACTTATGTAGCGGTCAGAAGACATTAAAAAATCCTTTTTTTAAAAAAAACTATACTTTGCGTTTAAGTTTTACAATGAACATGGTGGACTAAAATGTGACATCCACAGACCACGTGTTACAATTGGACGACGCTACTGGAAAGTTCGTATCAGTAATAAGTAATTTGGAGCTTACATCAGCATTAGGAAATGATACACCCTCATTGCATGCACTTTGCAGTCAACAAACACCAAAAAACGAGCAGATGAGTTGCTTCCTCCCAGCTAGTTCTGAAACTCCTTATGCCTGAAGCAATACAGCTCAACTTTGATTTCATACAAATGAACAATCAGAAGTCAAAATATGACTCAATCAGGGTCAGTCACATCAGGAACAACTCCCCCAGACTACCACCACGACAAGCATTGGAAAATGTTTCTGTTAATATTAATCTGCAAAGAACCTACATCCTGCTAACACAACAGCCATACCACAGCCTGAACTAAGCCTGCCTCAAGTTTCAGTCTCTTCAAAACATTTGCTTCTTGAGGAAATCCTATGTTCTCCTGAAAAATAAACCAACTTCATATTGCTACACCTTCATCACAAGTTAAACAGTATTTTTCAAGTTCAGCAAAGGACCTTCACGGACACTGACTTTCTGGACTTGTATATGTGTGTGTGTGTGTGTGTGTGTGTTGTGATAATAATCACCTAGGTTTAAAGCATGAAGAAGACATACTTCTATTTTAAAACCTAAAGATATCTCTGAGACATTTAAACATTGGACTCTTGGGGGAAACATGTCACAGTCAAGATTAGGGTGGTGATGGAAAAGCACAGCAGGTCAGCCAGCATCTGAGGAGCAGGAAAATTGACATTTCGGGCAGGAGCCCTTCATCAGGAATCAAACACATCACAGACTATTTCAAAAGGAAAAATGCGCAAGAATGATTGTTATCACCTCTGCTTAATCACGGAATAAGAGAAAAATAATATCATTCAATCCACCTTTCCCTCTTGTGAACAGTCAAGATACCTTCTATTAAAGAGATCTGATAATGAAAGACAACTGAATGGTAAATATATGCTCTTGAAGAGGAGCTGAGGAGTATCACCATTTGATTGTAATAGCAGACCAAAACTGGATGAGACCTGCGAGCCCTATTTTCAAGACCAGGATGAAGCAATAAGTAAATGTCAGGAAGACTGCAGAGTGCATTTTCACTTTTTCAAATAACATTCTCATGTGTCATTACTTACCTCAAAAGCTCATCTATGTATTCATTAAAACCAAGATACTGTGGATACTGGAAATCTTAAATAAAAATGAGAAACTGCTAGAGAAACTTAGTAGGTCTGGCATCAAATTTGGGTCTGAAATTACTGTTCTCCAGAACTGCAATTCATTAAAACTGATCATTACAACTATCACTCCATGAACAACTATCACTCCATGTCTAGTTGAGCAATTTACGTGTGAAGGTAAATTATGCAGGAACCTACATGATGCATTTCATCTTCCTAATTTGGCTATTTGTCTTCCACTAGTATTTAAATTTTCCCTTCCTTGGCATATTTGATCTTTGGGCAAATTTGTTGTGACCCCTCTCCCCATGCTTGTCTAAATTACCTCATCTCTGTTGACTGGATTTCCCACGTCTTCCCATCTTGATTGCCAAAACCCTTTTTCTCTCGACAATGATCCACAACTTCTTGGTGTCCTGGTCTTAACCCATAACCCAACCTTTGGCTGAATTCTCCCAACCCCAGCAAACCCCAGCTGAATTGTGCTCCCATCCCCTGCCGGAGCACACACATTAAGTGAGATCCCAGACAGAGAGGCAATCCATTAACCAATACTTTTCTTCCTCCTCTCATGTCCTGCTCCTCCCCATCTTGTTCCATTTTCTCTGATCCTCATTCCCATGTTGCTCCTTCCTATCTCTCCTCCTCTCTTTTTCTTTTCCACTTCTATATCACTTCCAATTTTGCTTAACCCTGTCATCTCACCCACTCTTTTCACCTTTCCCAATTGCTGCAATGTACTTATACCTTGTACACATGAATACTGTTCTGGGTCTTGACTCCCTGGATACAATTTAATGCTTTCAGAGGTGACATTGAAGGTGGGGCCATTTAAAGGTGTGCACTAAGGACCCCACAAACTTTTCACATCCGTGTAACTAGATCTGGTGTAAGATTGCTGGTCTCTTTCTCTCTGTCTCTCTGCCTCATTGGACACTAATTGAGGTCAACAGTTAATATTCACTTGAGGACCTTATCATGCCAACCCTGGTATTCAACCATTGGAGGCTGGGCAGTGATCCGGCTCCTGTGAGGTATACCTCATTCAATGGCATCAATGTCTGATTGAGGGACCTTGTTATATAGAAACTAGGGTGTTGTCACTGGAAGCCAGTCTTGGTTCTTGCTTCTGACTCAGAACTGCATCCCCTCTCCAACAATCCCCAGCCTGCAACTCTCTCCCTCCTTCACTCACCTGGATTGGCAAAGGCTCCTTTGACTTCTGGTAGTGCATTGCTGGAAGTGGCCAACATTGTCAGCAGTGATGAACAATGAAGAACTGCTGACCTCTGATTGGTGAAGTTATGCCTCCAGGGTTCTTAATCCTGGAGAAAGCATAACTGTGGCCATTTAATGACTGGAGACACTTAATTTGACAAGCCTTCCCTGGTCTATCCTGGCTCTGCAACTGCCAGGTGAGATTGCAACATCAGGGTTTTTTTTAAAGTTCTTATTTTTGGTTGTTTCCAGGGTATGACAACAGAGAAAACCTGTCAAACAATTTTAAAAGCATTTACTATCGTGGGGATGTAACTTGTTGGTTTCATGAATACATGAAAGTGGTGGTGTAGTGATAATATCATAAGATCAGTAATCCAGAACCCAGGCTGATATTTTCAGGGGAGTGGATTGAAATCACACCATGGAAGATGGTCAAATTTGAATTCAAACAAAAATCTACAATGAAAAGGAGCTAGCCTCTGTCAAATGTCATAAGAAGTTATCTGATTCACTCGTGCCCTTTCAGGAAGGAAATCTGCTATCCTTACCTGGTCTGACCAACATGTGACTCTTGATCCACAGCAATGTGATTGATTTGGAACTGTCCTCTACGCAATTAGGATGGGCAATAAACTCTGGCCTGAAAAATGTGTTGCTGGAGAAGCACAGCAGGTCAGGCAGCATCCAAGGAGCAGGAGAATCGACGTTTCGGGCATAAGCCCTTCTTCAGGAATGAGGAAGGTGTGCCAAGCAGGCTAAGATAAAAGGTAGGGAGGAGGGACTTGGGGAGGGGCATTGGGAAACGATACGATGTAACTGGAGGTTGGTGGAGTGGAAGGTGAGGATCAGTGGAGTTCTGTCCTGGTGGCGATTGGAGGGGCGGAGTCTGGAGGTTGGTGGGGTGGTAGGTGAGGACCAGTGAGGTTCTGTCCTGGTGGCGATTGGAGGGGCGGAGTCTGGAGGTTGGTGGGGTGGTAGGTGAGGACGAGTGGGGTTCTGTCCTGGTGGCGATTGGAGGGGCAGGATCTGGAGGTTGGTGGGGTGGTAGGTGAGGACCAGTGAGGTTCTGTCCTGGTGGCGATTGGAGGGGCAAGGCTGGAGGTTGGTGGGTGGTAGGTGGGGACCAGTGTGGTTCTGTCCCGGTGGCGAGTCCCAACCCTTGGACTCAAGGCCATCTTCTTGACCTGCAATCTTCTTCCTGACCTCTCCGCCCCCACCCCCTCTCCGGCCTATCACCCTCACATTAATCTCCTTCCACCTATCGCATTCCCAATTCCCCTCCCCCAAGTCCCTCCTCCCTGCCTTTTATGTTAGCCTGCTTGGCACACCTTCCTCATTCCTGAAGAAGGGCTTATGCCCGATACGTCGATACTCCTGCTCCTTGGATGCTGCCTGCCCTGCTGCACTTTTCCAACATCACATACATTATGTGGGTGGCACGGTGGCACAGTGGTTAGCACTGCAGCCTCAGAGCGCCAGAGACCCGGGTTCAATTCCCGCCTCAGGCGACTCTCTGTGTGGAGTTTGCACATTCTCCCCGTGTCTGCGTGGGTTTCCTCCAGGTGCTCCGGTTTCCTCCCACAATCCAAAAATGTGCAGGTTAGGTGAATTGGTCATGCTAAATTGCCCGTAGTGTTAGGTGAAGGGGTAAATGTAGGAGTATGGGTCTGGGTGGTATGCGCTTCGACGGGTCGGTGTGGACTTGTTGGGCCGAAGGGCCTGTTTCCACACTGTAAGTAATCTAATCTAATTTTTCAGCTCTGATCTCCAGCATCTGCAGTCCTCACTTTCTCCTAATAAACTCTGGCCATAACAGCAATGCCCATATACCATGAATGAATTTAAAAATAGTTATGTTGGCCATGTCAGCCTTTAATAAAGCCTCTGAACTCGAAGACTTTAAAACGCAGAACTCATAAAATATAGTCAGTAGATGGCACCAAAGTACTATACATATACATACAAGAAAAAAATCAACCTATTCTACACAGTGCTTTATAAATTACTTACTCAGTGAGGTAACAGTAAAGAGCAGGTTGAAGGTCTTGAGGCGGTTAACAATGGAGCCCAGACCATTTCACAATGTCAAGGTGACAGGGTTAGTGTCAGATACATTACAGTTGGACAGGGGGAACATTGCTGACAGGTTCCTGGTCAGGGCCAGCCTTTGAGGAGCAATGAAGCAGCAGTGGGTAGAAAACCATGGCCCAGAAATAGAAACAGAGATGTAGAGCAAGGGCAGGACCATGTGTCACTTAGGTCTCATTGATGGTACAGGACAATATTAGAGGAGAGGAAGTTGCAACCCTATTTGTTGTTGCTGATTGATACACAGTTAAGGAGCCACTGCTTTGGACACGTTCTCGTACAACACATAACAACAGATTTGAGAAATATTAGTCAGAATGCACAAATTCATCTTGGTTTCAGCACACCATTTGTTAGTTATTTTGGCAACTAACAAAAGTTTCTGTTTCATCAAGCTCTTATGTCCAACAGCATCAGTGAAATATTTGATAGACAACTGCCGCCGCGACATTGACCGCCTCAGCCTGTCCACCCCCTCACCCACTCCAACCTCTCACCCTCGCAACGTGCAGCCCTCCACTCCCTCCGCTCCAACCCCAACCATACTATCAAACTGGCAGATAAGGGAGGCGCGGTGGTAGTTTGGCGCACCGATCTTTACACTGCTGAGGCTAAACTGCTGAGCTCGCGGACACCTCCTCCAACTGCCGCCTTGACCATGACCCCACCTCCCAACACCAAGCCATCATCTCCCAGACCATCCATAACCTCATCACCTCAGGGGATCTCCCATCCACCGCCTCCAACCTCATAGTCCCACAACCCTGCACCGCCAGTTTCTACCTCCTGCCCAAAATCCACAAACCTGACTGCCCCGGCCGACCCATTGTCTCAGCCTGCTCCTGCCCCACCGAACTCATCTCTGCATAACTCGACACGGTCCTGTCTCCCTTAATCCAAGAACTCCCCACCTACGTTCGGGACACCACCCATGCCCTCCACCTCCTCCATGATTTTCACTTCCCCGGCCCCCAACGCCTTATCTTCACCATGGACATCCAGTCCCTATACACCTCCATCCCCCATCACGAAGGCCTCAAAGCCTCTGCGTCTTCCTTTCCCGCTGTACCAACCAGTACCCTTCCACTGACACCCTCCTTCGACTGACTGAACTGGTCCTCACTCTGAACAACTTCTCTTTCCAATCCTCCCACTTCCTCCAAACCAAAGGAGTAGCCTTGGGCACCCGCATGGGCCCCAGCTACGCCTGCTTCTTCGTCAGATATGTGGAACAGTCCATCTTCCTCAGCTACACTGGCACCACCCCCCACCTTATCCTCTGCTACATCGATGACTGTATCAGCGCTACCTCGTGCTCCCACGAGGAGGTTAAACAGTTCATCCACTTTGCTAACACCTTCCACCCCGACCTCAAATTTACCGGGACCGTCTCAGACTCCTCCCTCCCCTTCCTAGACCTCTCCAGTTCCAACTCAGGCGACCGACTCAACGCGGACATTTACTATAAACCAACCGACTTCCACAGCTACCTATATTACACCTCCTCCCACCCTGCCCCCTATAAAAATGCCATCTCATATTCCCAATTCCTTCGCCTCCGCCGCATCTGCTCCCAGGAGGACCAGTTCCAATACCGAACAACCCAGATGGCCTCCTTCTTCAAAGACCGCAACTTCCCCTCAGACGTGGTTGACAATTCTCTCCACCGCATCTCCTCCACTTCCCGATCCTCTGCCCTTGAACCCCGCCCCTCCAATTGACACCAGGATAGAACCCCACTGGTCCTCACCTTCCACCCCACCAACTTCCAGATACATCGTATCGTCCTTCGTCATTTCCGCCACCTCCAAACAGACCGCACCACCAAGGATATATTTCGCTCCCCTCCCCTCCCCTATCAGCGTTCTGGAAAGACCACTCCCTCCGCGACTCCCTCGTCAGGTCCACATCCCCCACCAACCCAACCTCCACTCCCGGGACCTTCCCCTGCAACCGCAAGAAATGCAAAACTTGCGCCCACACCTCCCCCCTTACTT
>NC_057725.1:38948806-38959898 GCF_004010195.1 Chiloscyllium plagiosum
CCTCCCTTCCTTTTATCTTAGCCTGCTTGGCACACCTTCCTCATTCCTGAAGAAGGGCTTATGCCCGAAACATCGATTCTCCTGCTCCTTGGATGCTGCCTGACCTGCTGCGCTTTTCCAGCAACACATTTTTCAGCTCTGATCTCCAGCGTCTGCAGTGCTCACTTTCTCCGAGACTTTTTATCACCCAGGTCTCAAACATTTCTGAAAGAACTTACTTCCAATTCAAATCTTTTGCACAGTTTCAATTTATCATGAGATAGTGGGTAGGTAGAGATCTTGATTAGATAATGTCAAGCATTGAAAAATCTCTTCAGTTCCAGATGCCCACTTTTTTGCTTTCTCTATAAGTCTGAGTTCCTGATCAGGTAACTCTGCAATGTATAGGAAACCAGAATTTTAACTTTTAGACCAATGAGAGCTCTTTTCAGTCACATTATGAACTGCTAAATAAAGTTGAGCTGATTTAAAATGAATATTTTACTTCTAAAATATTATTATTTGAAATGATAATGTGCTCAGCTCAATTACATTCTAAGTTTCTGTGGATAATTTAACTGGAATCATATTCTTAAATGTCAATGAAATTTAGTCATTTTTGGGAGATGTCTCAAACCAATGGTTTGCCATTGCATTCAGGATAGCTTTAGATTTTAAAAAATGTTAATGGTGGCGTTGGATTTGTAGCATACTTCACAACCAGAGAAAGCTCCCAAAAAGCATTTGACAAAGCAAACACAAAACTTGAAAAACGCTTCAAATTTAACAGTGACATCTGGAATTGTTTTTTCTTCAAAGGAAGGGTGCACGGGCCTCTTGCTGAGATATTTGTATCATCGATAGTCACAAGTGAAGTACCGGAAGACTGGAGGTTGGCTAACGTGGTGCCACTGTTTAAGAAGGATAGTAAGGACAAGCCAGGGAACTATAGACCGGTGAGCCTGACTTCGGTGGTGGGCAAATTGTTGGAGGGAATCCTGAGGGACAGGATGTACATGTATTTGGAAAGGCAAGGACTGATTAGGAATAGTCAACATGGCTATATGCATGGGAAATCATGTCTCACAAACTTGATTGAGTTTTTTGAAGAAGTTACAAAGAGGATTGATGTGGGCAGAGCAGTAGATGTGATCTATATGGACTTCAGTAAGGCATTCAACAAGGTTCCCCATGGCAGTCTGATTAGCAAGGTTAGATCTCATGGAATACAGGGAGAACTAGCCACTTGGATACAGAACTGGCTCAAAGGTAGAAGACAGAGGGTGATGGTGGAGGGTTGTTTTTCAGACTGGAGGCCTGTGACCAGTGGAGTGCCACAAGGATCGGTGCTGGGCCCTCTACTTTTTGTCATTTACATAAATAGTAGAGTAGGCTATCCAGTTCATACCCTCTCTCTCAATCCGTTCCTGACACATTCTTAACTTTAACATTACATTCCCATCAACTTCTGTATTCTTTGATTCGCTGAGTCCAAAAATCGATTGATCTTTGACTTTAATGTATCTGCACTCGAGAGAATTAGGACAAATCTCATGCTCTAAATAGCTGAATCCTTATCCTTAGACCATATTCCTTATTTTTGGAGTCTCCAATTAGAGGAAATAGTCTCTGAGAATCTCTGTCAAACCCTCCTCAGAATCTTATTTGCTTCAATCAAAACATAGAGTCATAGAGATGTACAGCATGGAAACAGACCCTTCGGCCCAACCCGTCCATGCCAACCAGATATCCCAACCCAATCTAGTCCCACCTGCTAGCACCCAGCCCACATCCCTCCAAACCCTTCCTATTCATATACCCATCCAAATGCATCTTAAATTATGCAATTGTACCAGCCTCCACCATTTCCTCTGGCAGCTCATTCCATACACGTACCACCCTCAGGGTGGTACGTGTATGGAATGAGCTGCCAGAGGAAATGGTGGAGGCTGGTACAATTGCATAATTTAAGATGCATTTGGATGGGTATATGAATAGGAAGGGTTTGGAGGGATGTGGGCTGGGTGCTAGCAGGTGGGACTAGATTGGGTTGGGATATCTGGTTGGCATGGACGGGTTGGGCCGAAGGGTCTGTTTCCATGCTGTACATCTCTATGACTCTATGTTTTGATTGAAGCAAATAAGATTCTGAGGAGGGTTTGACAGAGATTCTCAGAGACTATTTCCTCTAATTGGAGACTCCAAAAATAAGGAATATGGTCTAAGGATAAGGATTCAGCTATTTAGAGCATGAGATTTGTCCTAATTCTCTCGAGTGCAGATACATTAAAGTCAAAGATCAATCGATTTTTGGACTCAGCGAATCAAAGAATACAGAAGTTGATGGGAATGTAATGTTAAAGTTAAGAATGTGTCAGGAACGGGTTGAGAGAGAGGGTATGAACTGGATAGCCTACTCTACTCCTATTTTCTATGGTGTTAAGCTCCACCCAGCAGGTACAAACTGGATGTAGCTAATTTTGAATCAATGCAGTAGTCACCAGTACAATCTTAGCCTAAATAATAACATTCCGAGGTTTCTCCCTTTAAACCAACTGATCATTTCTTCAACTGAATATGCTCATAGTGATCAGCATCGTAGTGACAGTTTGATAGAATAGTAGAGTTTTACGCATAAAAGGATGGCATGTTAAGGACTCTTGTAGCACAGTGATAGTGTCCCTACCTCTGAGTCAGCAGGCCTGTTCAAGTCCCATCTACTCCAGAAGTTTGTCATAATATCTCCGAACAGGTTGATTTAAAAATATCTAAAAGGGTGTCATTGAGCTTTTTATAACTTTGTATATTCCCCTGCCCTATTCCCATACAAATCATTTTTTTAAACAATTCAATTATTCATCCACATCCCTCTTAAAAATGCTATAAACTTTTTTTGACCACCATTTATGCTATGGTATGCATAAAAGGACAATATTCTACGCTGAAAGAAAATGCAAACCTTTCTCTTAATCCTTTGGGTGATAATCTTACATTTAACTATCCTCTTTAGTTTCATGACCATGGAAATACGTCCCCTGATCAAAGCTTGTGTCTGTTCTCTAAAGCTTTTCTATTTCAAAGTTTATAGAGTCATAGAGTCATGCAGCACAAAAACAGGCCCTTCAATCAAACTCATCCATGCTGATCAAGGGATTCCCAAATCATTTACCTGTGTTTGACTCTTGTCGGTCTCAACCTTTCCTATTCGTGTAACTATCCAAATGTATTGTAAATTTTGTAACCATAACTGCATCTACCACTTCCTCGGGCAATTTATTCCACATACAAATCACCCTCTCAATCATTATTATTGACATCATTAATAAAGCTTTTCTTCAGAATGGCCTTGACAACTTTTCCAAAAGAATTCAGGACTGTATTTAATAAAGTAATGAGCTGCTGTGGATGTTAATCAGACCCAACAAGTCCATTGCTGTTAATGGAAGTATTTTGACTTTCTATTGTTCTTGAGTTAATTATCCAACACTTTTGGTAAATGACATCGGAAGAGGTAAATTTCCACTACCATCCCATGAAGAGTTTGCATGATTTTTTTTATATAATTGTGATCTTATCCCACTTTAAGTCAGCTTGGTGCTTTTGACCTAGAATGACACTGGCTAAATAGTTATGGTGCCACATACTGTATAATTTTGGATCCTCTAATTCTGCCTCTGTAATTCTAATTTTTTTTAAGTGTTCTAAAATTAGAAAACCAGTATTCTTCATCAGAAATAAATGTTAAATAGCCCAAGGTTTCACTACTTTATATTAAAATTCTTCTCCTGCAGCATCACATCCCTCTGAGATATCTGTGCTCCACTCATTCTGGTCTTTTGACAATTCCCAGTTATAATTACTTCACCATACTTTCCTATGCCCTCAGTTTCCTGGACACCAAACTGTGGAATACCCTTCCTACATTTCTGTGTCTCTCTACGTTACATGTCTCCATAAGTCACACTTTAGAATCTATTTAGTTGATAAAGCTTTTAGTCAAGAGAGTTAATTTTTCCACACATGGCTCAGGGTGATATTCTGTTTAATAATACTCCTGCATAGCACCTCTGGACATTTCATTTCCTACATGAACTATGATAAATATAAGTTGCTGGTGCTCAGCTGTAGAGAGTTTAGTGTTTGACACATCATAGTTTTATGCCATTAAAATGGCTCTTAGAAAATTTGAATAAAAGCCAAATGCTACAAATGCAGGAAATTTGAAATAAAATCAATAGGTGCTAAAGAAAGTCAACAGTCTGTGTGGAGAAAGAAACAGAGTGAATGTTTGGTTTCTAATATGACACTGCTACACTTTCTGTTTTGAAGTCTTTGAGAAAAAGAGGACAAGCAAACTGCACTTGGCACACATAACATTGCTTGATTTGTTCCACAAACTGCAAAACGCTTTCTAAATAGTTCAAAAGGTGACATTTCCAGGAACAGAAAATCTACGTTATTGTCAATGCTTACATCTGAAATAACTCGACAAAGGCCAGTATTCTGTCACCAAGTTACCCTTTATTTACACGTCCATGGTACATGACACTGACGCAGCTAGCTCAGAGCCAGCTCCTAGAGTGAGAAGAACTCATGACACTCCTGTTCTTTTTTATTCTTTTTTTCCAGAAGTATAATTAGAATAACTCCATAGAGGCAATATCCAGTCACCAAATCACCTTTTATTTACATGTGGGGGAGTCCTTGACATTGATCCAGCTAGCTCAGAGCCAGCTCCTCGAGTGAGCAGAACTCCTGACATTCCTGTTCTTAGCTGTCAGCTAGGAGTCCCTGATTGGACCAGATTAACAGTCCCAATCAGGGAACTCATATTCTGTGAGGTCCACCCAGCTGACCTCAAATCACTGCACCCCTCCCTCTTCACATCCTGGGATATCAACCTGTTCTTTTCGCTGTAGCTTCTCCTGAGGTGTTCCCACACCAGGTCCGGTTTCTCTGACTTTGCCTCAGATAATGACAGCGTGTGCTGGACTATAGCCTGCCACTTGCACCTGGAGTGTCTTAGCAGAAATTCACCTTCTTTGCTGGATGATAATGACATTGAGTTTCAACATCTGAGTTTAATTTAGATAAATGTGAGGTGCTGCATTTTGGAAAAGCAAATCAGAGCAAGACTTACATGCTTAATGGTAAGGTCATGGCAAGTGTTGCTGAACAAAGAGACCTTGGAGTCCATAGTTCTTCGAAAGTAGATTTGCAGGTAGATAGGATAGTGAAGAAGGCGTTTGATATGCTTTCCTTTATTGGTCAGAGTATAGGAGTTAGGAGGTCATGTTGCAGCTGTACAGGACATTGGGTTAGGCCACATTTGGAATATTGCCTTTAATTCTGGTTTCTTTCCTATCGGAAGGATGTTGTGGAACTTGAAAGGGTTCAGAAAAGATCTACAAGGATATTGTCTGGGTTGGAGGATTTGAACAAAAGGGAGAGACTGAATATGATGGAGCTGTTTTCCCTGGAGCGTTGGAGGCTAAGGGATGTCCTTATTGAGGTTTATAACATCCTGAGGGTCATGGATAGGATATATAGACAAAGTCTTTTCCCTGGTGTGGGGGAGTCCAGAACTAGAGGGCGTAGGTTTAGGGTGAGAGGAGAAGGTATAAAAGAGACTTAAGGAGCAACTTTTTCAAACAGAGGGTGGTGCGTGTATGGAATGAGCTGCCAGAGGAAGTGGTGGAGGCTGATACAATTAAAGCATTTAAGAGGCATCTAGATGGGTATATGAATAGGCAGGGTTTAGAGGGATATGGGTCAAGTGCTGGCAAATGGGACTAGATCAGGTTAGGAAAAACTGGTAAGCATGGACGAGCTGGACCAAAGGGTCTGTTTCTGTGCTGTACATCTCTATGACTCTATCTGCCATGTCCATCTTGTCCTCAGAGGTTTCTTCGACGCTAGGCAAAGAGGAAGAATCCAAGTGTTCTGACAGCTTTGCTGGGTGTTTTGAGGGCCCAGGTAAGTTTGGCTTCTGCCCCATTTCAAATCTGCAGCTTTCATGTGGTCTATGTACTTTTTTAGGACCACCTTTCTGACCCAAACTTTGTATGTCATGGGACCTGACCTTGTGTCAACCATGCCTCTTACACATGCAGGGTCACTCGTTTGGTTTTGACACCAAACATTGTTGCCTGAAGTAAACTGTCTCTCTTGAAAAGAGACATCTTGTGTCCAGTATTGGTGTTTCTGATGCCATTTCACCCTCTCTACCAAGGTCTGGGAAGATCAGATTTAACCTGGTGCAGTCTTCTCCCCATTAGCAACTCTACTGCACCTGTCCCTGTAGTTGAATGAGGGATTGTCCTATAATCAATAGGAACTAGGATAGTTTGGTATTGAATGAAGCTGTAGGCTGTTTCTTTCAGCCTGCCTTCAAAGTTTGGACTGCTCTTTCTGCCAGACCATTGGACGTTGGATTGTATGGAGCTGTTCTTACATGTTGACTATCATTTGACTTTAGGAAATACTTGAATTCTCTGCTGGTAAATAATGGCCTGTTTTCTGTGTCCAACACCTCCAGATGTCCATGTATTGCAGAAGATGCTCACATCTTTTCAATCATTGTCCCGGTGTTTGACAATGAACTCTATGCAAGTCCAATCATTTGAATGGGCATCCACAAGGCCTAAAAGTATAGATGTCATGAAAAAACTGGCATATATGATGTCTAACTGAGTCTAGGTTTTACCTGGCCATTCATAAGCTGGTGGTATTGATTGTCCTTTTTGGCACTCTGGGCCCTTCCCCGCCAACATAGCTATGTCAGCATCCAACCTTGGTCACCAGGCATAACTTCTCGCCAAATCATCATTTTGGAAACCCCTGGATGATCTTGGTGGATTTCAACCAGTATCTGGCAGTGACGTTTACTCAGGGCAATCGCCCTTGCTTCCCATAATAATAAGCCATCTTTTATCGTGATCTGGTCTCACTGGGTCCAGAAAGGTTTCAATCGGCACTTTTACTTTCCCCATCACCACCAGCTGTTTTAGTTTTGTTTGGACCGGATCTTTTTGTGTCCACAGTCTGATATTGTCAGCAAGAGAGTGTCCAGAAAGTTTAAAACCAGAATGGACTGTTCCAATGGCAGCACCGCAGGTGATGTATCTGTCAGTAGGAGATGGCTTAAGGCATCCAAATTTGCAACTTGGCCTTTCGGATGTTGTTCCAATTTGTAATTTTATGCATTCATAATAAGAGCTCACTGCTGAATTCGACCTGAAGCTTTGGGCAGCATGGCTCTGTCCCTTTTGAGTAGCCCTGTCAATGGTTTGTGGCCCATTATTATTACAAATTTAGTCTGTAAAGGTATTGGTGGAACTTTCTCACACCAAAGGTGACTGCCAAACCTCCCTTCTTTATTTTCAATCGGCATCAGCCAAAGTCAAGGAAGCATACACTATTGGGCGTTCCTCTCCATTGGGCTATCTGTGAGCTAAAACTACCCAATACTGCACAGGGAGGCATCACATGTCAGTGCCACATCTTGATTGGGATCATAGCTGGCCAACACCTTAGATACCTGCTTCCCTAAAGGCTACATATTGGTTACCAGACTGTTCCCAAGGCTGACCCTTTTTCAATAGCAGATATGAGGATACCAGGGTGGAGGCCAGGTTATGTATGAATTTCCCATAACAATTCACAAACCTAAGGAAAGACCTAAGCTCCGATACAAATGTGGGAGCCAAGGTACCTTTGACCACCCTCACTTTATCTTTCAATGGGTGTTACCCAGTCTTGTTGACTCTGTAGCACAGTAAGTCACTTGGGATGCTTGAAAACACCTTTTTCCCTTCTAAGGCATACACCCACCTTGGAGAAATATTTGAGCATTATGTCCAAGTTCTCTAAATGCTCTATGTTGGTCTTCCTGGTTATTAGCATTAGATAAATCGTGACCTGGGGTAGACCTTGTAAAATGTTTTCTATCATCCACTGAAAAAACTCTACGAAGGCCAATATCTTGTCACCAAGTCACCCTTTATTTGCATGTGCATAGTACATGATACTGACCAGCTAGCTCAGAGCAGGCTCCCAGAGTGAGCCTGCTGTCAATCCTATTTATATCTGTCAGCCAGGGCTCCCCGATCGAACCAGACTAACAGCCCCATTCAGGGAGCTCATACTCCATGAGGTCTACCTGGCTGACCTAATTCCAATCACTACAAAGTCTCCACATTTAAAAAATATCCATTGACATTGGGAGAAATCAACAAATACTTTTGGGCTGCCAGTGCTAATTTCTCACTGACTTTACCTGCTGCATAACCAATAAATATTTTCAAGATGGCTCTGAATAAACTATTTAAGTTATTATTCCATCAATTCTTTTCTTGTACATTTTTAGCAAGTGACTTTTGTAGTTTGTGTTAATTGTATATCTCTGGGAATTTCGGGTCATTCACAATATATTGGATTTGTAGGTAACAGAAGAGAGACCAAATGCCTATCCCTTGAAATACTCAGTGGAGTTTACAATGTCCATAATAGTTTCTTCATCTGCTGTGTGTAAATGAAGGAACATTGCAAGAAGCACTTTCGAATATTAGGACACGATTTGACGCTTTATAGCACATGGTAGTAATGACATAAAGCCTGGTTACTATTTATTGTGCAAAAAGCCATCAAAAGATGGAAGATAGATCCGGATAAGAATATGGTTGACTATTCGGCTAATTAATTCCAACTACAGGGGTTCAATACACAGCGTTTGCCTAATGCCAATGAATTTGAAAAGCAGTGTACCCTGGATACATTCGAACATAAAGCCACTGGAAGTGATAAACGACGTTTAAGGAATCATTTGAATTTAAAAAATACAGACTGAAATAAGCGTAACAAGACAAATATTACCACCTGCACAGGCTTGAACAGAGTTTCAAATAAGGATTCTTTGCCGGCAACAGAATTGTATCGATAATCCTATTGATTTCAATTTAAGCTAAGTACCACAGATTAAGTATTCATAAAAATTGGGTTTAAACTAAAACAGTGAAAGAAAAAATCCCGTTTGAGATATGTATATGTTTTAAGCTGTTAAAACAGTCAGGTGTTTTTAAAAAAAGGATAGAAGGCAGCTTTAAGGGCGGCACGGTGGCTCAGGGGTTAGTACTGCTACCTCACAGCGGCAAGGACCTGGGTTCGCTTCCCAGCTCGGGCGACTGTCTGTGCGGTAATTGCACATTCTTTCCCGTATCTGCTGGGTTTCCTCCCACAATCTAAAGCCCCCCGGGTTAGGGTGGTTTGGCCATGATGAATTGCCCATAATGTTAGGTGCTTTAGTCAGAGGGAAATGGGTCCGGGGGAAGTCAATGCATCCGAATCGTATCTTTTGTGGGTCTATGTAAAGTGTTCTGCCAGTTCTAATGCCATCATTCCGTCTAATTCAATGTCAACCAGCAGTTTGTTCTTCACAGCAGCGATGGATTAGTGCCGCCCCTTCAAGAAATAAAGCTTGTGTTTTCAAATAAACCTGCTGGGCTATAACCTGGTGTCGTGTGATTTTTGACCTTGTCCAACACAGGCACCTCCACACCAAGAAATAACACGAGTGAACGAATTTGCCAAGCCTTTTCTGGCAGCAGGACAATTTGATCCAGGTTTCCTAATGTGAGTTCCAGAATAAAGGTTTAGAGGAGAATAAAAAACCCCATAGTCACACCTTTAACCAAATATATCACTTTGGTTGAAGATCTGCGTTAGGAAGGATTAGTCTTTTTATAATTAAATATAATTCCTTGAATCGCGCGATTAGTATCTCCATGGAACACCATTAATTTCCGGCCACTCCATTCTGGATTTCAATCACAGTTCCCAGAAACCTTTAACTTGATTTTTAACATGTTTATCCCACGATGTTCATTTAATTGGCTTCTAAACTTCACCCATTTTCATGATACTTATGTAGTGTCCCGTACAGACATTTCAGACTTTAGAGTAATGTTAATACAGATCAAAAGGAAAACACGCAAAAACAATATACGCTTCTATTCAGTTATTACTCCAGATTTTGTGACAAAATCTCTGAGAAATGGATATGGGTGATTAACTTTGTAAATTTTAAAAATATTGTTGGGGGGATGGCGCTCAATTCCACTGGCCCTGTCAAAATCCTGTTTACCGTAAGTAGATTTGACAACTTTCAAGTTACCGTCAGAAAATGCCATCATCCTTGGTAACCGTGTCTTGTAGAAACACAACCGCATTCGGGCAGGCTGCAGGTAAAATGCAGGCTGAGATTTGGCAACGGCACGAGAAGCGAAATGGCTTGACTTGACGGAAAGGAAGTCTGAATTTGAATATCGCCAATTTGGAATTAATATTTCTCAAATTGCATTTTACTGCTAAAAGGGAACAACGATCGCTAACATGTAAGCAACAATTTAAAGACGTTTCATTTCAACTAATTTATTTAAATAATCAGCCCTGACCATTTCATGTTTTGCTGTTGGACAGTACCATATGACAGAAAGCGCTGAGGAAACTCAGCAGGTCTGGCAGCATTGGCTCTGATGAAGACTGGAAACGTTAACTTTTTCTCTCATCAAAGATGTTGCCAGACCTGCTGAGTTTCTCCAGCACTCGTAACACTCTGATTTTAATAGACCCACGAAGCCACTGAGAGTGGTACGGAGAGCCAGTGTGAAGTTTCACAGCAGGCAGTAAGTGCAGAGTTTCTGGCTGCATTGTACTTTCTGAGCATGTTTAAGTGCGCGTGGCTGCTCAATGTTTCTGAACAAGGGGTGAGGTGAACAGTGAAAAAGGTATGCAGTGAGGGAGGGGAAGGGAAGTGAGGTATGCACTGTGGGAGCTGAGATGGGAAGTGAGGGAAGTTGGGTGTACTTTCTGAGCATGTTTAAGTGCGCGTGGCTGCTCAATGTTTCTGAACAAGGGGTGAGGTGAACAGTGAAAAAGGTATGCAGTGAGGGAGGGGAAGGGAAGTGAGGTATGCACTGTGGGAGCTGAGATGGGAAGTGAGGGAAGTTGGGGATGAGCTGTGAGTGAGGGGAGTTGGGGGTGAGCTGGGAGTGAGGTGAGCAGAGAGTAGGGTGAACAGTGAGTGCGGTGAACAGAGTGGGCTGAAGTCGACTGT
>NC_057725.1:38964233-39005773 GCF_004010195.1 Chiloscyllium plagiosum
ACAGGGAGTGGGGTGAATTGGGAGGTGAGCAGGGAATGGGGTGAATTGGGAGGTAAGCAGGGAATGGGGTGAGCAGGGAGTGGGGTGAATTGGGAGGTGAGCAGGGAATGGGGTGAATTGGGAGGTAAGCAGGGAATGGGGTGAGCAGGGAGTGGGGTGAATTGGGAGGTGAGCAGGGAATGGGGTGAATTGGGAGGTAAGCAGGGAATGGGGTGAGCAGGGAGTGGGGTGAATTGGGAGGTGAGCAGGGAATGGGGTGAATTGGGAGGTAAGCAGGGAATGGGGTGAGCAGGGAGTGGGGTGAATTGGGAGGTGAGCAGGGAATGGGGTGAATTGGGAGGTAAGCAGGGAATGGGGTGAGCAGGGAGTGGGGTGAATTGGGAGGTGAGCAGGGAGTGAGCTGCGCTGGTTCTTGGTCTCGCCCCCACCGCCTCAGTGGCGGATTTGCCGCTTGCTAGCCCCGTCCCCAGAGACGGCCCCGTGGGCGGCCGTTTCCAGGGCATCCGTTGCCTGGGAGACGGCGTCGGCGGGCGGCTGGTGCTCGGCGTGCTCCGCGTGCACGGCCAGCAGCGCCTGTAGTTCCCGGATGTATTTGATGGCGGCCCGGAGGGTCTCCACTTTACTGAGCCTCTTGTCAGTGAGCTCCTGCGGCAGGTGCTGCCTCAGCTGCGCGTAGCCCTCGTTCACGCACTTCACCCTCTGCCTCTCCCTCTCGTTGCGCTTGCGGATGAAGGCCGGCTCGTAGGAATAGTCGTAGCCCCCTCCGAACGGGCTGGCGAAGGGGAGCGGGGAGTAATAGTGCCAGGTCGGGTAGGCATCGTTTGCAAAGGCATCCGTGCAGGAGCGCTCGGCGCAGGACAGCATTGGCATGTCGTCAGGGTGCCTCAGTCTGGGGGGTTCGGTACACGGGAAACCGGAGAGATCTGCAGGGACCGGTGGAGTCAGTTGCATGCAGGCGGCCTCGCCGAAAGTGATCCTCTCCAGCAGACTGTCGTAACTTTCCGCCTCCATCTGATACACGTAACTTTCCGGGGATGCCATCGCCATGGAGCTTTCGATCATATTGGCTGCTGCGCTGTGCTTTGCAGGAGGAAGAAGTCGGGTATAGATTAGTGATTTCATTTTCTTGGATTTGCAATCATTAAGATTTCTTAAAACGAGGGGAACAATATCAAAAGTTCGTAAGAAGTATCGTAACAAACAAAAGGTCCTCTGTAGCTTTCCCCTAAAACTTATCAATGAATTATTAGTGAATACGAATAACTAACTAAAGAGTAACTAATGCTTCCAAATAAACCTGTTGAACTATAACCTGGTATTGTGTGATTTTTAACGTCCACCCCAGTCCAACACCGGCACCTCCAAGTCATAACTAAAGACTATTTGCAGTTCTGAAGAAAAGTTACTGGATCCGACACGTTAACTCTGCTTTCTCTCCACAGATGCTGCCAGACCTGCTGATTTCCTCCAGCAATTTTTGATTTCGTAGTAGCTGCACTTAACCGCTTTTAGATGTAATATCTCTTCAATATGAATTCGATTCATATATAAGGTATTCGTTATTATTTATCACTAAATCAAGCATTCATTTCTGTAGGGTGTAATTAAATAGCACAAATCAGTGATAAAACTCATATGGTTTATAGGATATTTTACGAGGTAGAAATTCCGTTGAATTTAGTGTAAACAATTATTTGATTAATCACTGGAACACATGAGGTAATGCATCATGCATTTGTTTAGAATCTCATACTTAAAAGTAGTGCAAAGTATTAAAGTAATAAATCTTACCCGAACGTATTGGAGAATAATATCTGGACACAGTTCACTAGAGGCAAAATAAAGTTGGACTGGTCGTAGAATCCATAAACAACCAGTTTATGAGCTATTACAGAATAGCTCGAGGCTAGTTCAATCTGCAATGTTGTGGTTCAGTTTTTATTGGAACCAGTTTAGATACGTATCATTTTACATTACAGTCAACCTGTTGCAGGATTTTGGTGTTTGCAAATTATTACGTATAAAACAGGCTTTTTAACTTTCAATATGTGTACACTGATTTCGTCTTGTCAACCCTACAATCTATTTGTGTAGCAATTGTCAAAATTGTGAATTAAATTTCAGATTCTTAATAAAATTTGATCTGTGAAGGAATTTCCTTGTGGTATTGGGTGTCATATACGTCATGATAGTAAACGAATTGGTCATTTACTTTCATTCAGCTTCTGTCAGTTTTAAACGATTATTGTATCAATACTCTTCCCCCTCCACTGCCCTTTTGCGTTCACTTTTAACTGGTGTCCAGTAACTTCAGTTCTGAGGAATTAGCCCTCCACCTGAAATGTTAATTTAGTTCTTCTAGTGGGTGGGCAGTCTAAAGTGCCAGAATAGTGCATATCACATCAACGCATCCTCTAGAATGTGCATTCAAACTACAAAGACGTGGATGCAGAAACCATTGCATTTCAATCTGTTTTTTTTTAAAAGGCCGATGCTTTTATTTACACTCCAGTTATATAGTGAACCCCACATCAAGTAAAGTATAATTTGGCTATTCTATCAAAATAAAAGTAGCATCAGACACTCAATATGCATTATCACTATTTTGGTGTTGATTTCAGTGTTTTAACTGCAGCAAATGCAAAGCAGCATTAAAATATTGTTTAATTATGTCGTAGTTACCAAGAGCCAACTATTAACGTTAAAATGTATTTAGCATGTGGATGCCGGCGATAAAAGCTCTGCTCATTGGGCACCGCCGCATCAGCAGACGCAACCAAAGAAGCAAATCTGCAATCTTTCGGTTTTGAGGCAGAGTTAGAACCATGACTGTGCTCTGCACTTGCAAGTTAAGTTCAATCAGAAGAGTTGAGTGACGTGCCGAAAAAGTCAAAAGCAAATAATATTATTTTTAAGTCACAGTGGGTCCGGAGTGTTGACTCCATAGTTCTTCTACGGCAAATTGATCGAGAATTGTCACCCATTTGTGTGAAACTTGCCTCATTGATTTCCCTGAATAAATTGTCCCTGTCTTTTTATGTCTCTCAACAACCACCTGTCTTAGTGTACTAAAATCATGGTCTGACAGCAGTTGTTTCTCTGCGTCCTGTTATCATGATGGAATCATTGTCAATGGGATTAGTAACAGCACTGGGCAATTAATGCTGGCCCATTAAAAAAAAACACTTTGAAGGGCTTATGGATGAAACGTTGACTCTTCAGCTCCTCGGATGCTGCCTGGCCTGTCATGCTTTTCCAGCACCACACTTTGACTTCTGAAACTAAATCAGCTCAGGCTTTTTTTTGAAGATCTATAATCTTTCAAAATGAGTTAGGAGAGAAATACATTTTACTCACTGAACTGGATGAATAAATGTCACTTTTTTTGTGACCGGACAACAAGCCAATGTATTTGACAGTATCATGTTGTTCATTGCTAATCGATGGCCAAACTACGGCAGAAATGAACTGTAAAAATCTCCCAAATAACATCATGAACAAAACTTCATGATGTAGCATGAAGTCATATACATCAGTAGGTTCTAGGTTTCTCTTAAAGTTTCAGAGAAGTCTTTAAACGAGTTTGTATCTTAGTTCAGCAATGAAAACTGTATGCATATTAGCTGAGAACATTTTGATGACACTGATTATTAGATATTCACACAGATTCACTCTTTCAGCTTATATGTAAAGAATGACTGATGCCTTCGTATTGGAAAAATGTCAGTCTTCGTGAATTCATCCTGTTTTCTGCCAGTTCCTTATGTAGGTAGATCAAAGAGAAATCCCTTCAAGCGCAGTTTTGAAGTTTAGCATGGATACATCAATTGAGAGAAATCAATTGTGAAGGTTGAAAATCAGAGGATATAAAATCATTTGACTTATGATACATGTAATTAGATAATACTTCTCATGATTTATGCAAAGATAACTTTTATTTTATTTTGGACTGTGGACTAAAAATAGGAAAATATGCTTTTTTCAACGAAAGAAAATGTGTGAGATGTTTCGAGTTTTATAAACAAGTTATTGGAACATGTTGAGAGTTTTTCTACAGTGTTCCCTTATTCATGCAGTGAGGGATCATTCCAGAAAGCATGGCACTGTTTGCCCAGAGACAGTCTTTTGATTTGTTTTGAATTGGACCAGTTGTAATGGGCAAAAAAAGGTATCAGAATACATGTATTAACAGCCACTTGATGGGTGTGGTCAATAAACCATAAGGTTCTAGCCAGCAAAGAGAAAACACCTAAATCTCTCTTTCACTTTCATATAGAGAAGTAACAGAAATCTCCTTGTAGCTGTACTGCTTCAATATTTCACTGTCAACTGCTATCTACAAATTCCCTTGTTGAAAAAGGCAAAAACAAAACTCCACTTTCAGAGGCACTGAAAAAGCAGATCCTTAACCATTAAATGAAAGGCTGAGAATTGGTGTATTCACTACCTTGCCTCATTCGCAAGATGTTCAAGGATATTAAAAAAAATGAAATAAATTAACTCAACATGTATGATCCAGACTGTGCCAGAACTGTGCTTCTCTGGCTTTTTATCCTTCCCTAACGCACACATAATATTTGTGTACTGTCTTGACTCTGTGTGCATCAATTTGCATGTGAATGGGAATGTTAAAAAGGCGTGGAGTTTAACTTATAGAGTTGTAAGTTGGCAATTCATGTTTCTTTCTTGTCATTGGCTAAGAAAGGTTTGATTACAATAAAATTATTTTCTTGTTAATGAAAAGCCTAGTATACACATTTGTATCCTGAATTAGAATTGGGCAATTCAGTAGTTTGATCAAATTTTCATATTTGTGATTTCCATGCAGTAAGTCTTGATATTTGATTAATATTGTTATGTTCTGTTCTAAGAGCAGAAACAGCATTGGTTCAGCGGTAACAGAGACACCTTTGAGTTAAACATTTGTGTGTTTAGCATTGCTCCAAAAATGTAGAGTGTAGAGCATGGAAACAGACACTTTGGTCCAACGAGTCCATGTCGACCATGTTCCAAAACTAAATGCGTCCCTCTTGTCTACATTTGGCTCATGTTCCTCCAAACCTTTCTTATTTATACTTAGCCAAATGTCTTTTAAATGTTGTTACTGTACCTCCATCCATACTTCCTCTGGTAGTTCATTCCACGCACAAACCACTATGTAAAAAATGTTGGCCCTCATGTCCTTTTTAAAATTTTCTCCTCTCACCTTAAAAATATGCCCCTTAGTTTTGAACTCCACTACCTTCGGCAAAAGACCCTTGCTACTCAGATTATCTATGCCCGTCATGATTTTATACACCTCTATAAGGTCACCCCATAACCTCCTATGCTTCAGTGAAAAAAGTTCCTGCATATACAGTTTATTTTTATAACTCAAACCCTTCATTCCTGGCAATTTCCTGGTAAATTCTTTCTGAACCCTCTCCAATTTAGTAATATCCTTTCATAGCAGGGTGACCAGAACTGCACATGGTACTCCAGAAGATGCCTCATGAACATCCTGTATAACCTTAACATGACATCCCAACTCCTATATTTAAAGGTATGAGCAATGATGCATGCATGTTATCAATGTTTTAAATACGTTGTTTATCTGTGATACCAATTTCAAAGAATTATGTATCTGAACGCAGAAGTTTCTGTATTCTACAAGACTATCCAGGGCCATATCATTAATTATATAAATCCTGCCTTTGTTTTACCAAAATGTAATACCTTGCTTTTACCCAAATTGCATTCCATCTGCCACCCCTCAGCCCATTGACCCAATTGATCAAGTTCTGTTTGTAATCCTAGATAACCTTTTTCACTGTCCACTACATCATCAATTTTTGTGTCATCCACAAACCTAGTAATCATGCCTACTATATTCCCATTCAAATCATTCATATAAATGACAAACAAAAGTGACCAAGTACTAGTCCCTGTGCAACTCTGCTGGTCACAGGCCTCCAGACTGAAAAACAATCCTCTACTGCCACCCTCTGTCTCCTATCAAGCCAATTTTGTATCCAATGGGAAAGCTCACCCTGAATCCCACGTGATCTAACTTTACTAATTAGTCTACCACACAAACCTTGTCAAAGACTTTGCTAAAACCATGTAAACAGACTCTATCCCTCTGCCCATATCAATCTTTCTCATTACTTCCTCAAAAAACCCAAATCAAGTTATACAGTCATAGAGGTATACAGAACAGAAACAGATCCTTCAATCCAACTCATCCATGCTGACCAGAAATCCAAAATTAATCTAGTCCTATTAGCCAGAACTTGGCCCATATCCCTCTAGACCCTTCCTATTCATGTACCCATCCAGATCCCTTTTAAATGTTGTAATTGTCCCAGCCTCCACCGCTTTCTCTGGCAGCTCATTCCATATACGCATCACCCTCTATGTGAAACAATTGCCCCTTAGGTCCCTTTTAAATCTTACCCTTCTCACTCTAAACCTGTGCCCTTTCATTCTGGACTCCCCCACCCCAGGGAAAAGATCTTATTTAATTATGCCCTATTCATGCCCCTCATGATTTTATAAATCTCTATAAAGTAACCGCACAGCCTCTGATGCTCCAGGGGAAACAGCCCCAGCCTATTCAACCTTTCCCTATAGCTTAAATCCTCCAACCCTGGCATAAAAATTGTAAATCTTTTCTCAATCCTTTAAAGTTTCACAACATCCTTCGTTTAGGAGGAAGACCAGAATTGCACAAAATATTCCAAACATGCCCTAACCAATGTCCTGTATAGCCACAATATGACCTCTCATCTATATATAATGCTCTAACCAATAAAGGAAAGCTTACCAAATGCCTTCTACACTATCTAACTACCTACAACTCCACTTTCAAGGAACTATGGACCTGCAGTCCAAGGTCTCTTTGTTAATTAAACTTCCCAGGTCCTTACCATTAAGTGTATAAGTCCTGCCCTGATTTGCCTTTCCAAAATGCAGCCATTTATCTAAATTAAACTCCATCTGCCACTCCTCGGCCCATTTGCCCACCTGCTCAAGTTCCCGTTGTACTCTGGGGTAACCTTCTTCGCTGCCAACTACACCTCCAATTTTGGTGTCATTTGCAAACTAACTAACTATACCTCCAATGATCAAATCATTTATATAAAATCAGTGGACCCAGCACCGAACCTTGTGGCACACCACTGGTCACAGGCCTCCAGGCTACAATTGTCTCACACACAACCATGCAGACTATTCCTAATCATCCTTGCCTCTCCAAATGCTTGTAAATCCTATGTTTTAAAATCACCTCTAACAACTTACCCACAACTGAAGTCAGAATCACACGTCTACAATTCCCAGATTTCTCCTTACAACCTTTCTTAAATAAAGGCACATTACTCACCCTCCAGTTCTCCGGCATCTCACCCATGGTTATAGATGATACAAATATTTCTGCCATGGGTCCTGAAATTACTTCCCTAACTTCCCACACATTTTGGGATACATTCATTCAGGTCCTGAAGATTTATCAACTTTTATGTTTTTTAAGACCTCCAGCAGTTCTCTACTACAATGTGAACTACTTTCAAAACATCAATATTTATTTCCCCAAGTTCTCTAGCCTCCATTTCCTTCTCCAAAGTAAACGCTGACATGAAATATTCATTTAGTATCTATTCTCTCTCTTGTTGTTCGTTTGCTCTTCATGTACTTGGATAATCTTTGGACTATCCGTAACCTTATCTGCCAAGGCTATCTTGTATCCTCTTTGCCCTCCTGATGTTCTCTTAAGAATGCTCCTACACTCTTTATAATCTCCAAGAGATTCATTTCATCCCAGATGTTCAGATCTAATATATATTTTTCCTTTTCTTGGCTTGAACCTCAATATCTTTATTCATCCATTGTTCCCTACTCTTACCAGTCTTACTCTTCACCCTAACAGGAACATAATGCCTCTGAACTCTTGTTATCATACTTCTGAAAGCCTCCCACTTGTTAGATGTCCCTTTACTTGCAAAGTCTTGTCCTATTAACTTTTGAAAGTTCTTGTCTCATACCATAAAAATTTGCCTTACTTCAATTAAGAACTTGAACTTTTATGGAAGGCTTTTCCATAACTATTTTAAAATTAATAGAATTATGATCACTAGTCCCAAAGGTTCAATCACTTGCCCTGCCTTATAGTTTTGCTCCTTCTCTAGTACATACATTTACATATTGATTAAGACTTTTTTTGAACACATATGGTAAATTCCTCACTATCCAAGCCTTTAACACAATCCTAGTCAATGTTTGGAAAATTAAAACTCCCTACTTTTATAATCCTATTATTCTTACATACATCTGAGATCTCTACACTTTTGATCCTTAATTTCCCTCTGACAATGACTGGGCCTATAGCACAATTCCATCAAGGTGATCATACCTTTCTCATTTCTAATTTCTTGTATAATTTCACTGGCGCTCCCTCAAAAAAATCATAATTACAGTAGTAATGTTTCCTTAATCAAAAATGCCGCACCCTCCCCTCTCTTGCCTCCCTTTCTAGCCTTCCTACAGCAGTTAAAACTCAATAATGGTGACATAGTGGTAACCTCCCTGAGTGAGTAACCAAGCTTAATGCTCTGGGTTAATGGATCACAGACCAATAGTGAAGTATAGAATTCAATTAATAAATCTTGAAAGGAATGTTGGTGATGATGATACCATTGTCTATTCTCATAAAAATCCATCTGGATCATTGATGTATTTTAGAAAGGAAAATCTGCCATCCTCACCTGATCTTGTCCACATTTGAATCCAAAACAATAGGAGCATGGTTGACTCTTAACTGTTTCAGAAATGGTCCAGCAAGACACTCAGTAGAACCTAACCATCACAAAATCTGTCAAAAGAAATGAACCTGGATGGATAATCAATTCATTAAGCTAGGCATTGGAAACAACAACAGCATACTTAGCCTGGCCTGGCGAGTTAGTGGTTACCACTGCTGTCTCACAGCGCCAGTTTAGAACACCTAATCTAGACTCCAGTCCAGCGCAGTACTGAAAGTTTGCCTCACGGTCAGCTGTACTATCTTTCTGGGGCAAAGGTGAGGACTGCAGATGCAGGAAACCAGAATCTAGATTAGAGTGGTGCTGGAAAAGCACAGGAAGTCAGGCAGCATCCGAGGAGCAGGAAAATCGACGTTTTGGGCAAAAGCCCTTCATTAGGAATAGAGGCACGGAGCCTCCAGGGTGGAGAGATAAATGGTGGTGGAGAGGTGGGGGGTGGGGTGGTGAGACTGGGGAGAAGGTAGCGAAGAGTACAATAGAATGGAGGTAGAGATAGAGGTGATAGGTCAAATATTACCTTCCCCCACCCTCCTCTTTGACCTATTACCTCTATCCCCATGCCCATTCACCTAGTGTACTCTTTGCTACCTTCTCCCCAGCCAACCCCCATTTATCTCTCCACCCGGAGGCTCCCTGCAAATAATTGTACTATTATTTGAAAACATACAGAAGTGATCATATTGAAACTAGGAATACACTTATGGAAGTGTGAAGAGACAAGCGATTAAAATGGACAAAGGCAGACCCTCAGGCTAGATTTTATACTCAGTTAATGTCTTCATTGAAAAGATTATGAATCATGAATTTTGAGGACTGATACTTGTTTGAACTGGTTTAGAAATAGTACTCAAAATTGTTCTGTCAGAAAGGAACATAGAACTACTTTCTACATCAGTAGTTTAACATCAGCAGTTGAAAGAATTTTAGTGCCTATAGTATCATGATCAAAAGTAATCCATCAAATTTATTAGTGGAAGATAACCATTCAAATTATTTATAACAATAATTCAACTAAGACAGTGCTGGGACCTAGCATATAATCACTCAATATTAAATCCATTTAACTTAAAAGCTGCTTTATGTGACTACAAGGTTTCAGAATGGCTTGTTTGACGCCCCCAAAGTTACGGAGAATTCTCATGATAGATTGTTTCCAGTGGACAGTAAGATGATAATAAGAGGGCACAAATTTAAAATGTCAAAAAAAGGTAAAAATTATAGTTGCATGACATCAGTTAATTATTGACAATTCTTTGTTGCAACATAGCCATTAGCATTTTTAAATGTGAATTGGATGGTTGCATGAAAAGAGAATATAGAAGAGCACTGACAGCCAGTATGTCAGTGAAATAGTTAACAGTTTTATGATTTAATGAGGTACTGTAGTCCTGTTATGCTGTGAAGATGTGTTCTAGTCATAACTTCATAAAGTTCCTGTGAAATTGTATATTTTAAAACAAATACTCACAAGATGGCTGCCAAGCATCAAGTAATTTTCTGCATTTACTCAAAAAGGACCACCTGAAGCTTCCAGAAAATTCTAATTGAATAACTTTGGATGTGCCTCACCGCACCCCCCAACTGAATTGATATGCTAACATTAGCCATTCCATCTACTGACTTCATCTATACTTCCTGCTGCCTTGGTAAAACAACCAATATAATCAAAGACTCTTCCCACACCTGTTTTACTCTCTACCACCTTCTTTCAATCAGGCAAAAGGTATAAAAGTTTGAATATACATACAAATAGATTCAAGAACAGCTTCCTCCCCGCTACTGTCAGACTTTTGAATGGATCTCTCAAATGTTAATTCTGATCTCTCTTACTGCACCTTCTCTGCGGCTGTAACACTGTATTCTGCACGGTGTTCTGCTATCCTGATGCTCTTTGTATATGATCTGTCTGTATAGCTCGCAATGCAACACTTTTCACTGTATTTCAATACATGTGACAACCATAAATCAATCAAACCAAGATCTTACGACTAAACCTCTGGGAGCTGTCTGATTTATCAAAAATCTAATGTCAGCAGACCTTCAAACTTGTCATCTCAAAGATCAATGCTTGTCAAAGGTGGGCGAAGAGATTACTTATGCCTGAAATAAGTGTTAAAGACCATCATCCGCCTCCTATTGTATATCAATGACCTTTAAGCCATTTGATATGGACAATGACAATGATTATGTGACTGAAACTGGCCTCTGATATTGAAAAGCTTTATTATTCAAGACCCAGGAAATGGCTTAGACAATGTGAAGAAAAATAAAAAAAACCCACCTGCAGCAAAAGGCTGTGCCATGATTGCCTTGGAAGAATTTGCAGGCTGTAAAATCTTTAAATAACCTCCAAGCTTGATTCCTAAATCTAAATCCATGTGTCAAGGCAGCAAATTTCCTTATATGAAAGCTACAAGTTCCTAACTTTGTGACCTTCTGAACATTCATCTCTTTAAGTGAATCCTATAAGAACTCATCTAAACTTCAAGAGTGAAAAAGACTTTCTTCTTCAGTCAACCTACAAAAAATGTTTTTCCTACAATGAAATGTGAACTGTATTTTTTTTTGTCTATGGCTTGTAAAAGTGCTCCATTACCCTTATATATATTTTCTTCTCAAATATGTGCACATGTATGTTGATTGATTGACATAGCATTTAGACTCAGGGTGAGTGTGAGAATAAATAACCGTAATCTTTAAGCCTGATGCTGGTTCTTTACATTGGTCATATGCTAGCAGGGGCTTAGAAAAATACACATCTACCTTTCCAAAAGGTTACTGCTAGTACGGAAAGGTAATAGGAGATTTCAGTTTCTCTCTCCTCTATTTGTAACAGTCTATGAATTTAATCAAGCTGGATCGCTTTTGCTGTACATTACTTACTAATGCAAATGACACACTTTAGTGAAAGAAACCAGTTTATACCTGGACAACTGTTTAAGCAGTCACTATGTTCTCTATTCCCATGGACTGCCAAGCATTAGATTCTGTGTTAAAACTCCAACATTAGCAAAAAGAAAATGAAAATGATAGCAACTCTGGACTAGGAAATTAAAAATATTAATGAGCGCACTACTTGTATTTGTGCTTAGCTATTTATACAATACAATAACATATTCTATAAATTATAAACATAAACATTTTGTAGGGTTGCTTTTTCACTTACCTGGGGTGTCTTGCACAAATTATATTTGCCATTACAAATGAATAAAAAAGTCAGAATTTTAAAACTCAAGAGTTATTTTAATATATTAATTAAAGCTTACAAAAAGGTCCCAAAATACATACATTAGTATCATCAGGATGGAGAGATACAGCCTAAATTAAGGGACTAGTATTATTTAGTCTGATTTAAATACTGAATGCAAATGTAAAAACAAAACGTTCAATACAATTCCATATTTTAGACATTATCTGTGCAGAATATACTATTTAAATGTTTACAATAGCCATTGGCTTATCTCTATGTAGCATTTCTTGTAAATCTTCTTGTAGCATAGTCAAATTTGATCCCAAGTTAAATATGTTAGCAATTTAGTATCTCACAGAATATAATATGGAAGTTTGTTTACCAGCTTAAAATAACATATGCTTTTTATCAGATATTTTCTCTCAACATTGTATGGCATTCCCTGAACAGGTAAAATGAAACTGATGAAGTGTTGATGCAGCACACTATTACTAATATGTTATATGGATTAACAGGCCATTTTGCTTATTTCTCTTCATTTGGCAAGTTAATTTCAGTTGTGCTATTGCTCGTGAATGAGAAATGGTGTGGTTGGGTGTAATGCTCCTTTCTATAGAAAAAGGAAGTGGCAAAATAACTTTAGTTGCTTTCAAAACAGTACGGACAGAAACCTACAAGCCTAGCCACCAGCTGTGAAGAGCAAAATGTATTTCAGAGGTGTACACAGCGGTGCTTAAAATGCTATAATAAAGGATTAAAAACACTGATCTCTTATGTGTTAGCATTTAATTATATATTAAGGCCAGAATTCCTCTTGGGCAAATATACTGCATGTCACTTTACTTAATCATACAGACCAAAATGATCTCATTCAATCTCTTGATCATGTTGAATTAGCTGTAAGGGTAAGGGGAGGTGCACAACACCACATTTCGTGCCCATTAGTTAGACATTTCATTTGGCAAAAAAGCCTGCTTATTATCAGCATTCAGTGAGCTCCACGAGAAAACGTACACAGATATTAGTTGTAGACAAGTTTGAAAATGGTTATAGTATTTTCCACAGTGAAATAGTTTACTAATGTCTTGGCCAACGCTTAAACAACTTAACCGGGAGTAGTCGCACTAATGGAACTATGCTTCCAAGTGCCTCCTACTGAATTCACACAAGGCAAAGGAAATGAAAATTGGGGATAATACACTAAGACTACTAATGAACTGCAAAATCCATCAATCAAACATGCAATAGAGAAAAAAAAAACTGATGTAAAAACTGTTGAAAAAGTGTATCATATTCTAGCACCATTTTTCAAAAAATATTCGAAATTAGACTATTTCTATAATGTTTAGGTCTGGAACAATGACTAACCCTAATTATTTTCATCTGTAAAGTTGGAGGTTTTGCATTTTAATTTTTTTATTCTATTGCTAATAAACTGCAAACAATTTCTGGTCAGAGGAGAGGAACTACGGTAATTTTGATAAATTATCATAATTATTTTATAATTGCCATCTTTAGGATTCACGATTTTATTAAAAAATATTGGTTAAAAACAAAAATCAATGGGGTGTTGGGGACCAAAAAATACTTAGGCACTTCCTTGAGGACAGGGAGTGCTGGAAGAATGCTACAAAGAGCAAGTTTTGTTGACAATAATTCTGAGTATATGAAAAGCAGCATGTCTTAGTCTTCTGTCAATATCCCATGTTATTGTTCTGTAAGCTCCCCATAATTAAAGCATCCAGGAAAATAATTAACTTACAGCTCTATTTTATTAGTGTTTATCATCACTTGCTATGTTGTGGTTTTGTTTCCAGAACTGTATGATAATTTAGGATGAAAACCTATTAAAATAGATACATCAAAACCATGATATTAAAGGAATATAAAACTATTAACATGATTATTATACTATATTTTTCCTTAAAGAACCAAGGATAAAAAGAATTAAGGTATTAAACAAAACCAACAAGCAGTCAGAACCACAAAGATTGTCAGATAATTATTTCTCTATAGGTCCACTGACTCATTGCTTCCTGTATTCCTCCACGTACTTTAAGAGTGTTTTTAGCTGAGGACAACATGGCGATCAAAAACTGATTTCCTCTGTTCTTGAACTTGTCTCTTCCAGCGCTGCTGTGCATATTCAACTTTGTTCAACATGTTGGTGCGTGACCGAGAACGGGACAGTACTTCATGGGCATTAGCAAATGGCTGTGTGTCCTAAAAGGAAAGCAGGCTCTCATGAGACATTACAGAAGAAAAACCAGTTTAAAAATCAGTACAGAAAAATTGCAAAATATTGATTCATTTGTGTCCTGCAACAATCAAGACTCTTTAACTAACAACCAAGTTGAATGGAGAAACAAAATAGCTAGACCAAGTGAGTAGCAAGTAGGGTATTATTATCTGTGGGGAGAAAGTGAGGTCTGCAGATGCTGGAGATCAGAGATGGAAATGTGTTGCTGGAAAAACGCAGCAGGTCAGGCAGCATCTAGGGAACAGGAGAATCGACGTTTCGGGCATTAGCCCTTCTTCAGGAATGAGGAAAGTTGGTCCAGCAGGCTAAGATAAAAGATAGGGAGGAGGGACTTGGGGGAGGGGCGTCAGAAATGTGATAGGTGGAAAGAGGTCAAGGTGAGGGTGATAGGTCAGACTGGGGTGGGGGCGGAGAGGTCGGGAAGAGGATTGCAGGTTAGGAAGGCGGTGCTGAATTCGATGGATTTGACTGAGACAAGGTGGGGGGAGGGGAAATACCTTGTCTCAGTCAAATCCATCGAATTCAGCACCGCCTTCCTAACCTGCAATCTTCTTCCCACCTCTCCGCCCCCACCCCAGTCTGACCTATCACCCTCACCTTGACCTCTTTCCACCTATCACATTTCCGACGCCCCTCCCCCAAGTCCCTCCTCCCTATCTTTTATCTTAGCCTGCTGGACCAACTTTCCTCATTCCTGAAGGGCTAATGCCCGAAACGTCGATTCTCCTGTTCCCTAGATGCTGCCTGACCTGCTGCGTTTTTCCAGCAACACATTTCCATCTATTATTATCTGTGGAACAAATTGGGTACACCATAGAAAAATGCATTGCCGAACATATAGAAACTATGACTTCATCATGCAATAGTTTTGAGAATATCTTTAATGTCATTAATGTTAATGTTTAAAAATGCAAATCCATTGCAAAACCATAGAGCTGGATTTTAGATGCCTCGTTCCCTGTCTCCCACATAACAAAGTTGGTCAGAAGTGTAACCCACAAACAAAAGCCAGCTGCTCTGCAGCTATTTTATGTTCTGTACAGCATTAATTGGCACACAGTGAGCTTCCACTCCCACCTGGAGTGCAAGTCCCAACCTTGGGATAGACCAATAGCTCAAACAGAGGAGATTATGGAGGCCAGATGAGTGAAGTCTTGTATGTCGTCAGGCTTTGGGTGGCAAGTCCAGGTGACGGTTAAGTTTGAAAGGGTTAAATAGGATATTATCAAAGGGGACTCATAAATGTGATCCTCTCCCTTGCCTGACATCAGCTCATCTAGCAAAAGCTGCTGGGCTAACATTTGACATGGACCTATCTCTGCCATGACTAAAATAGGGAAGGCTGGAATTTTTAAAAGTTTCAATAGGTTCAAGATTTCTCCTTCATCCCCTCTAAAATGGAATTCAGTTCTGAGATAAGTGGAATGGTGATGGGCAGGCTGCATGCTGTATTTCATCAAACTCCCATTCAAACACACTAGTGGGAAATAATACATTCCAGTCGCACTACAGCTACAAAAATATTTTACTTTTAATAAAATTGTCATTTATCAAGTTGTCCTTAACTAAAACAGTTGAAATGAATTTAACATTCACATTAAAGTAGTTAATATGTTTTAGGAGGTTTGTGGTATTAGAGTATGGGAGGAACAAGAAGTCTACAACTGAGGCACTTATGAAACAATTTCCACGGACTTGCATTTTTGCTCTCTGCTGTTCATGCTAGTACTAGAACTCTTTGCATTAGAACATGGCTTCAACACACCAAGTAGCTTGACACACTAAGGCAGTGCTGAATATATTGAAGGAATCATTCTTGGATAAGTAATTAAACAAAGGGTACTCTGCCTATTCAGGTTGATGTTAGGCTCCCAATGCATTACTGAAGAGCAACTGAGAACTTTCTCAGACAACATTTCTTCTACAATCAATACCAGCGCAATAATAATAATAATAATAATGATAATAATAATTCACGTCTTGAAATTTTGGGAGCCTATTGTGTGCATAATGGACACCACATTCTCTGGCTAAAGGAAAGTAATTCTGTTTTCAAGTAGATTATTATATTTTGAGACAAACTAGGAAATTTCATAAAGCCTACGCTTTATAACATTGAATACTGTTAAGCTTATTCTGTACAGAACCAACACTGTTTTTATTTCAAAATAAAACTTGTATGAAAGAGTTTATTGCATTTACAAACTTGACCCAAAATAACTAGCTTATTTGCAATGAAAATAACAACAGTTTTAAATTTGTAGGAACAGAGGGAAATTCAAGAATAGAACAGACTGGTGATAACAAGAGACTTTAAGATCAAACTAGTAGCTACCAATGAAGCAAAGAACCACTATACAGAAAACATGCATTTTAGTTTGGGTTGATATATCAATACTTGCTGGTGAATAGATATAAAATTTTATTGAAGAATAAAGAAAGTGAACAAATTCAAAATAAATTAGCTTTGTAACCTATAACAAATCTGGAAATAAATAATTTACAGAATAAAAATACTTCATACCTTCAGGACACCTGATACAAATAACACAGTAAAATAAATACTAGAACAGCAAACTAAGTTTATTTTATTACCATATAACATCCAATGCTGTGTCTAAGTACTGCAATATTCAGTAATATATTATCAGATGAATAAAAAATTAAGCTGCTGGAATTACACTATTCTGAATTTATCTAATCATAGCCATTAAATCACCTGAAATGGCTTCAATTCCTGCTCCTACACCATTATCTCACGATCTACCATCTGCTCCCACTCAAGGATCTATCCTTACTCCCCTTTCTACTTCCTGTCTACTTAGTGCTCTTTGGTGACATCAACCAAAAACACAGCATCAGATTTTACATGTATGAGATTCATTTCTACCTCACTTCTCAGTCACTGAGTTATCAGAAGGCCTGTCCAACATCCTGTAGTAAAATAATGCTTTCTGTCTTTAATCTCCGTGACATTCTGCTCCCCAGCAACCAAATCCATGCCTCTCCCTGAAAACTGGTCAAGGCTTAAGCAATGGTCAGAATATGACCTCAAGATCATCTTCCAACCATATCTTCACAGCATCACCAGACTGCCTAATTTCAACTTCCATAATATGTTTGTATCCTTGATGTAACCTGTTCGCTGTTAGAACCCTTTGTGGCATCTTGAATTAACTAAGTATTCTAATACACTCCTAACTGGCTTCCTATGTTCTACCCTTCATAAACTTAAATTCATTCAAATTTATTGTGCCCATGTCCTAATTCCAACAAATTACTCTTCATCAACAGGAATGAGGCTCATTCATGATGAAGGATTTATGCCCGAAACATCGATTCTCCTTCCCCTCGGATGCTGCCTGATCTGCTGTGCTTTTCCAGCACCAGACTCTTGACTATATAAATATGTAAGTATAAATATGAAAGGTCAAGAATAAGCAGAATCATTTAAATAAAGGCAGATGATGAAGACATGTATCTCAAACTGCAGACAGATCTGCAATTTTAATAAGTTCTTCACAAAAATCAGTCTTCAGCCAATCCAAATCACTCCATATGACATCATGAAATGGTTGGAAGCACTGGATATTGCAAAGGCTTTGGGGCTGATAGTTTTAGAGCTATATTATTGAAGACTTGTGCTCCAGAACTTGCCACAACCCTGGCAAAGCTGTTTCACACAACATAGGCATCTACCCGACAATGTGGAAAATTGCCCAGTTACATCCTGTACACAAGAAGTAGGACAAATCCTGTGCGGCCAATTACCATTCCATCAGTCTACTCTTATCATCTTGAAGTGATAGAAAGTGATATCAACAATGCTTTTAAGCAGCACTGATAGCAGGGCTCACTGATAGCAGGGCCACTCAGCTCTTGATCTCATTACAGCCTTGGTTCAAACATGGACAAAAGTGTTGAATTACAGAGATGAAGTGAGAGTGACTGCCCTTGACATCAAGGCTGTTTTCGGCAAAAGCGAGGACTGCAGATGCTGGAAATCAGAGTTTAGATCAGAGTGGGGCTGGAAAAGCACAGCAGATCAGGCAGCATCCGAGGAGCAGGAAAATCGACGTTTCGGGCAAAAGCCCTTAATCAGGAATAGAGGCAGGAAGCCTCCAGGGTGGAGAGAGAAAATCAAGGCTGTTTTGAACAAATGTAGAATCAAAAAGTTCTAGCAAATGGAGTCAATAGGAATCGGGGGAAAACTCTCCACTGGTTGGAGTCATATATGACACAAAGGAAGATAGTTGTGGCTGTCAGTCTTCTCAAGCTTCATAACGTCTCTGCAGGGGTTCCTCAGAGTCATGTTCTAGGCCGAATTACCTTCAGCTGCTTCATCATCGACCTTCCCTCCAACTGTCCAAATACAGTGTCCAGTTTAGGCTGGAAAGTGGCAGTAACATTTGTGCAGCATAATTGACAGACACTGGCCAACTCATATAAGAGGCAATCTAATCCTTGTCCCTTGATATTCAATGGTATTACCATCAGTGAATCCCTCACTATCAACATCCTGGGGAGTTACCATTGATCTGAAACTGAACAGGACTAGCAATACAAAAACTGTGGTCATAACATCTGGTCAAAGGTTAGGAATCTTGCAGCGAGTGACTCATCTCTTCACTCCCCAATATCTGTCCATCATCTGTACAGAACATGTCAGTAATGTGATGGAATATTCCCATTTACTTGGATGACTACAGCTCCAACAACATTCAAAAATCTTGATACCATCCAGAACAAAGCAGCTGCTTGGATGGCACCACATCCACACTCTCCACCCACAATAGTATCAGTGGGTGTCATTTACACCTTGCACTGCAGAAATTCACCAATGCTCCTTATGCAGCACCTTCCAAATCTACACCATTTCCACCTCGAAGCACAAGGGTAGCAGACACATAGGAACATCACCCCCTACAGGTTCCCCTCCAACCACTCACCATCCTGACTTGGAAATATATCACCATTCCTTCAGTGTCACTGGGTCAAAATCCTGAAATTCCCTCCCTAACAGCATTGTGGGTCTACACAAAATTGCAGCAATTCAACAGGCAGCTCACTACCAAATCTGAGCTACGTTCAAGTCATCACCAAGTTCACAATGATTTTGAAAGCTGGCTGATCACAATCAGATACATTGATGTTATTAATTGAAAAAGAATTGTGAGTATCTGATAGTACCACCATTACTAGTGGTACTAGTGGATCAGAATAAGTAGAAATATTGGTAATCTTTTGCAGTTAAGTAAATGATTTTATTTTAAAAAATCACTGTTTTACTTATGCAACGTTAATCAAGGGCTACATGTTAATTCAATATACACGTTTATATATATATGATAATCATAAATCTACTGGCTATACCCTATGCACAACTGATGAACTTGTGGCCTGAAAGTTGTTGAGTCAAAGCTTTTACAATGAGCTTGCATTGGAATTGTCTTCATAAAACAATAAGAAATGGCATCATGAAAAAACAAACGTAATAATAATTAATAGATTAAGACCTTGTGTCGCCTTTTATTTCAAGCCTCTACCTGAGCATCACCTCTTGCTAACTGTCTGAAAGTTAAAAAAAAAACGACCTTATAGATCATAGAATCCCTGCAGTGTGGAAACAGGCCCTTTGGTCCAACAAGTCCACACTGACCCTCCAAAGAGTACCCCACCCAGATCAATTCCCCTATCCTATTATTCCATATTTACTCCTGACTAATGCGTCTAACCTCCACATCCCTGAACACTATGGACAATTTACCCAACCTGCACATCTTTGGATTGTGGGGGGAAACCCATGCAGACACAGGGAGAATGTGCAAACTCCACACAGACAGTTAGCTGAGGCTGGAATCGAACCTGGGTCCCTGGCACTGTGAGGCAGCAGTGCTAGCTACTGAGCCACCACGCCGCCCCAAATATATAACGTATAATTACTCAAATTGGAATGCTATTTTTAAATATTTATATGATATCCATTGTATGTGTTGCTCAATATATTTGACTAGCAATCAAATGTTAACACATCCATCTGACGAGGTTCTTTCTTGAAATTTAACTTGGGTGTAGTCTTGGTACATACGTTATGGTACATGTGCAGATTACTAAACATATATCTCAGTACAGTCAGAGACTACAAACAGCCATATGTTAAGTTGATACTAAGCAGAATAGGTGAAGTGAACAATGTTAAATAATAAACAGACTTGCTGGACAGATACTGAATTGGAAAAAAGCGACCTCTAAACATTCTGTTGAAAATGCAAAACAGTACTGAAGAATACAGCTGTATTTTTAACTGACAAATGGCCTAATTGCTCACATTAATCTTCATTCTTAATTGAACACCTGCAAGTCTGTAAAGGTTTTCTTGGTAAATAAAAAGAAAATCATAAACCAGATTAATTTTGCAAACAGAAATAAAGTTGAGAACTTTCTCCAATATGTCACGTTCCAATTCTTCCAAAATTCCATAAGCCTGCTATATTGGGACATGGGCCTCTTGCATCTGAGCCAAGATGCTTTGAAATGGCTTGGGGCGGGATAGAGGTTCCGTTGGACGGTTGAGTTTTCAGAGTAAAACTGTCAAGATGCGGTGAAAGTTGCTTTTACAATTCAAATGCTTGTTGGCACTTTGTAAGAATGCTGAAGCAACATGTTTTACCTGTTTTACATTTGAATTTGCCTTTTGGAATATGTCAACAACTGTTCCAGTCTAATATCACACTCCTTGCAATCAGCAGCTGTCCATATTTTAAAAATAAAACATGAATTTTTATTTCTTTTACAAAACTTATTAATGTGTATAAAGTCATGAGAAATCAAACAAGATAAGTTTAACATCCTTAAGTTGAAATCATAATGCAAACAGTTCAGTACCATGAAATAATTTTACAATTGGGAATGAATTCCCATCTTTGTATGGCAAGATTGACCCCTCGTATTTTCAAAGTATGTTTTGTGCATACCGTGTAGCAAGATTACAGAAATACAACAGCAGAGAGATATACCTGAGCAGAGATGACCAACCTAAACAGATTTAGTACCATTGTGATTCTGGATGAAATGTACATGAAATGTACAGGTGCCAGATATGATTTACAAAAATGTACTCTGCAGTCATTATACTACCAGTTCATACAAAATGCTAAACAGTTGTGAATGCAAACTGAAGAAACTCAGCAAATCTGGTAGCATCTGTGGAGAGAGATAAAGAAGAGTTGCCATTTCAAGTCTGATAGGATTCTTCTTCAGAACTATCCCTAACCTATTGAACTTGAACCATTAATTCTATTTCTTTCTCCACAGATCCTGCCAGTCCTGCTGAATTTCTTTAGATATTCTATGTTTCAGATTTCCAGCAACCACAGTATTTTTCTTAGTTAAGAATGCACATCAATTCTAAAATGATTTTATAACTTTGAAATTTTTTTTGGCTTTTGTGAATATTATAACCAGTACGGCACATCATTTTCCAAGAGGACAACATTGGAATTCTAATTATTCAGTAATACTGGTCTGTGTGGGCAGGGTGAGGTCAGCCTCTCAGATAACAATTATGCTGGTCTCTCATTTGAGAAAGATGACTGCAGATGATTCAACTGATAGATCTCCACACCTCAGGTGAGGGGATAGATTGAGGAGAGTTCATGGTCACGGTGTCTTCGGTTTTGTGTGGAAATTGATTGCACACTGTTGGCGTCATTCTACATCGCAAACCAGATGTCCAGCCAACCGAACTAACCTATGGCATAACTGGAAACCAATAGGATCAGGAAGTTCTATATCAATGGTATTTCCATTGTACACAACCATGAAATTCCATGAAAATAATTTTGTGCCATTTACGACAGTCCACAGCAAGATAAGTTTCCCTTTGATGGCATATATATTTTTACAGGCAAACCACTTATATGGCATGCAAGTATTTCCTTAATGGGTCAATTAGTTCCAGAGTGAGTGTTGAGGCATACAGAACAGGTAATCCTCAGGTTCTTGTCATCATTTGATGGTCTTCATTGTGGATATAACAATACCCAACAACAATGTCATGGAAAAAAATGTCATGTTGTGAACAAAGTCTATTCTTCCTATGTAGGGAAACATTCAATAGGCCGTGTACATTTGTAGACAATGGACGAGTTGATATTTTCTTGAAAAATACTGCATTACCTGTTGAGTGTTTCCAGCATGTTGTTTTTGTTTAGACATCCAGGAATTACAAAAATTATGATTTGTGGTCAACTTCCTCTGTACTTTCACACAGCTATTTAACATTTGCTTACTTTTCAACCATTTTTTGGATACAGAAAAGAATGTTTTAACAACCCTCAAACGACAGAGTAATTGGAACAGTACATCTTATATTGTTAATTCTGAAGAAGTCAGAGTAATTCCACTGATAAGATTTTGACATCAAAATCATGCTGTCATTCATTTAACGAGTCTTAAATAGATTGAAATATTTTTGGTGTCACTTCTAATTCACTTGTTCAGAAAGCAATCTGGATTGCTCCCTTGCAACCCTGTTAATTCCTGGACTTAAACTTTCATCATTATTGCATAATACGCTCTAAGGTTTGTGAAGGAAAGACAATGGAGGAATATTCATAGCAATTAAAAGCAGTGATTCATCTAATACCAATCAGTCTAGCTCTTCTTATTCAGAAACCACATAACAATCAAGATTTTTCAACAGCTTTGTTTTACGGCAACACTACTGCATCATGGTTGTTGATTTGGTGACATTAGCCACCTTGGCTTGTCTTCTGTAGCTTTGCTTCAATACAGCTTATACAGCATGGTATCATTTGGATTTTTTCTGTTATGAAAACATTGCTTTGCAGCAGATGTCTTGTACTATACACACAGGTGGATAAAGTAGTGGTCAATAACCAAAGATGATACCCTTGTACTGTACAAAACAAATGGAAAGTACAATGCTCAGGAGAAAATAGAATATATTTATACATTAAAAGTAATAAATACCATAAATATTTTCAGAAATTTACTGTTATGTAGCTTCTTGCACCTGTTTATTGTAGGCTGGATCATAGATAAGGCCTCCTTTGGTCTGATCAATCTTCTGGTAATTTTCATCCTGACTATATTATCCTATTGAGGCTGATATTTGCTAAAGTACAGTTCCACAGCGTAAAACTAGTAATGTATGTTGGGAGGCAATTTGAGCATGAAGGGTATCACCAATGAGTTAATTAATATGATGCCAACTATAATTCAACTTTGGCACATTGCCTTGACTGAGATGAGCTTACAGAAGAATCTGGAAACCTAACCTGGAATCTTATGGAATAAATTCGTGAAATACTCAGCAAGACATTCAGCATTGGTGAAGAGAAACAGATTTAACGTTTCACTCAGTTTCAGTTAACTCAGTTTCTCACCAAAGATACTACTTAACCTTCTGTCTATTTCCGGCATTTATTTACATATTACTGGCACCTTATGCTCTGTACAACGGAGCAGTACATTGCTCAGGTCTTTACCCACATAAATAACTCTTACACTAGAGTCAGTTCAGAGAAGGTTTAGTAGTCTAATACCTGGGATGGAAGGATGGAAAAAGGTCAAAAAGGCTAGGCTTGTACTTATTGGAGTTAAGAAAATAAGTGGTGACTTGATTGAAGTATATATGATCCTGAGGAATCTTAACTTGGTAGATGTGGAGATAGTGCTTCCTCTGAAAGGCAAATGTAAAATGAGGAGGTTGCTGTTTAAAAATCAGAAATCGTCCATTTAAAACAGAGATGTGGCAAATCTCTCAGAGTATGTCTTTGGAACTCTTTTTCTGAAAAGGTGGTGGAAGCAGAGCCCTTGAATATTTTAAAGCAGAAGTTGATAGATTCTTGTTTAGCAAGGGTTGTCAGGGTTAGACTGGAATGCAGATTTGAGATTACAGTCGCTAAGGTATGATCGTATGAAATTACAGATCAGATTCCTGGGGTTGAATAGCCTCTTCTTGCATTAATTCATTTGTTTGGATCTATGTCTTTATGATCATTTCAAACTGACATAATTTACTTCCAATATCTGTAATCATATTTTAAAAATAAGTACACATTATATTTTCTGCAGGCCATTGATGCATCTCAGTCTTTAAAGTTAACATGAAAAGTGAGATTTGCCTAGAATGTGGTCCCTGTATCCATTCACTTAATCGCACATCACCTTACTTTTCACCAATTTTTTAAAATTAAAGAGAAGGTTTTGCTAGAAGACCAGATGGTAGCAAATATAACTCACCCTCTTCAAAAAAAATGGGAAAGGATTAAACAAGAACATTACATGCCATTTGTTGGTAAACTACTAGTTTGTCTATCAATTTTGCTGTATCAACTGTGAAATTGCTGTGCACTTGGAGAAATTAGTTAATCAATGGCAGTAGGCATGAGTTTCTAGAAGGCAGATCAACTAACTCTGTATTTCCTCTTATGCTTTCTGTAGTGTGGAATCTAAAATTGCATCGAGTACTTGACCTGTAGACTAAGTCGGGCTACTAGTGGGCTTTATGTTCTATAAGCCCACTAATTCAGTAACATTTTATCCATCTAAGGTGTAGTTTTTTTAGTATCTTAGGAACTGAATTCCCCCAACCCTTCCACATCAGAGTGTTCTTCCATTCAAACTGTCATTATTTTAATTTGATTATTCTGACAAGAACCCATCTTACTCACTGCAATACACAATCTCCAGGACACTATTTTACAAACACATTTTTGGATATTAAAGCCAGATAATGGAACAGTTTTCAAATGAGATGAAGGTGCAGCACTTATTTTTCACTTCAGATTCATTCATATTTAATCCATTAAACGTTGGTTGTCCATTCCATTTGGATATTCCAATGGCCAGATAGTCAATGAAGCAATGCTGACAGGAGTTGTGTGTCAGGACCACGTAGAATTCCAAGTGCAGAAGACACTGTGGGAATTTCCAGGAAATTGAAGATTTTGATGGCCAATTCCATTGTATCTGGAACTTTTCAAAAGAATCCATTGAAGGAGGAGAATTTGAACGGTTCTGCTTCAGTTAAATTTATATTACCCAGGAAAAGTTAGAAGATTAAAAAATTAGTGTAGCTCTCTGTACCCCTGCCAACCACACCAACTCTCCTCCCCAATGATCAGACCCTCATCCAACACAACAAGATTCTACTATAATACCCTGAACCCGAAACACTCCAATCTCCTCTGGACCAAAGCATTTGGTCCTGACACTCTTTTGCTTCATCTTTATTTGGCACCTCTGGTTCCAATACCATCTTCTGCAACCCCCCAACATCCCCCTTAGCTGCCACTACAAGCCCAACACCCCACGCCCTAGCACCCCCCGCCCCATCCTCCAATATCTGCCCTCTTCTGCTGGTTTTGACACCCCCAAACATTGCTGCCCTAACAGTTTTCTCACCTGCTGTCCCAACACACCCACCTCCCTCACAACTCCAACCCTGATCTACCCTAAGCATTCCATCATATATCTAGCGTCTTGGTTGATTGCATACTAACCCCTTAAGCAAATGCCACTCTAACCCTATTCTTACCATACATACATACCCTTTTACAGCAGCTGACAATGTGGCTAGATTGCTGCTGGACATTTTAATCTTAGAACATGGCATACTGATAGCTGTAAAAGGAAACATTTAACATTGCCTGACTATTTTGTATAATGGTGGAATGGTTTGATTTATGTACACTCTTCATTTGTGAAGGAATTAGGATCAGAATTCCCATCTTGAAATGCAGAACTCAGTACTAAGGCAAATAAATAGGAGCAGAGTAGCAATCACAGCGATATTCATCGGAATATCTTGACCAATATTCTACTAGCATTCTTTTGCAGTTTTGTTTGGTCCTCAGAATTGTTCATTACACCTTTAATATTTAGTATTATCTCATTCTATCTCCGTCTAAATGACTGATATCTTAGTTCCAGCAATTAGGTTGTTCACCCACCAATTACTGTATCATTTGGTTGACAATGGTAATTGAGGTAAAATGGACACCATGTCAGCAGGAAAATGGTCAACCTGTGATCTGGTTTACTTTGTTGTTATGAGTGTCATGTACATTCATATACAGAGCCTTTATTTTCATCTTCTTAACATCCAGTGTTGACCATTGGGAGTATTCTTAGATGTATTCTCTCCCTCTGACTGTAAGTTTCTATGTTATTACCTTGCTCTCCTACCTTCACTCCATCCCTGGACTTGCTATTTATACCCAAGTTTGATCCCTCACCCATTTTATAGTTTTGCGATTTGCACAGGTCTCAGCACCGCTCAATCAATCACAGTACACAACCCTCATGCTACAGACTCAACTTTCTCCAATACTGATGACTGTGCCCCATGAACCAGAACCCAATTGTCCCAGACCATTCTTTGAGCACACGTTTATTTCATTAATCTTATCTTATTGCTGTCAATGGAAATGAGGCTCAGGTAATAATTCAGAGATAATACTCCAGAGATTATTACGTTGAGGTTCTGCTCTTTAATTTGGTGCCTAACTCCTCATGTTTAATATGCAGGATGACCTTCCTACTCTTACCCAGGTTGTTGGTGCCTATGTTGAGCATGACAAATAAATTCTGGCTCCCATTCCAAGTTCCAGTCCAGTCCTGAGCAGATATCCCGACAACATAGTTTTCTGGGCATATGGTCATTTCGACAACTCATCAATTCACATATTTCTTTTAGTACTGTTCTGATTTATGCTTGCTGCATTCATTTAATTTTCCATACTGTACTTCATGATTTACTTTTGTTTATTTTATTTGTTTTACATGTTGCTCTGAAATTAATGTGATGTTATCAAGCTATTTACTTTTTCCATGCTGTACTAAATGAATTTATGCTTTTAGCTCAATAAATTATGACATTATTTTGAATTAAATTACATTTCCTCAGCTGATATAATTCCTTTTAATACAATTAATTAAATATCCCAGCTTTGAAAATTTATTTGTTTGCTATACTGAATTAAAATATATTCTTTCTCAGCTTTAATATTACGTTTTTTGCTTGTTCAAAATACTTAGTTAAATTTTATGTGACTAGGAGTTTGTTTAAATAAAAATTTGTACACTTGCAATGATGAGTTCAGCCGTTTTGCACAGTCCATGTGTTGAAGATGCTCCCATAATTTTGTTAGATAGGAAATTCCAGAATTTTGACCCAATTCAGAAAAGGAACAGCGGCAATAAAGGAACAACGGTCTATCTAAATCAGGATAGGGTTTGGCTTGGAGGTACTTTCCATATATTTCCTGCCTATGATTTTTTAACATGGAAAATAATTTGTGCTTAAGAGCTGATTCCAAAAAGAGTTTGGCAGGTTGCTGCAGTGAAGTTTAAATCAGTAAACAATGTAGCCATGATATATCAATCATGAAATGAGTTAGAACATACCTTCGACTGAACTGCTTACCATAGCAGTGGATGAGAGGAGGGGATAGGGGGCCTTTTTAAGGCACCCTTCTATCTACCAGTAAGCATTCAATAACACACTGAAAGACTTTAGTATATTTCAATAGCTTTTCAGTGCGTTAATTCCATTGGAAGGGGTGTCACAAAGACAGTTTCAAACTGGACAATATCTAACTACTTGTGCTATAGCAAGAAGAGAGTAGTTCGACAGAATCCAAATTTGTGTCTTTTGTGCGTAGTGCCGAGATTTAGAGGAGTCGTGGGTGAGCCACTCACCACAGAATACTCAATCACCAACTTGTTGCTCATGCTTTGCTTCTATTTTGCAACAAATTTTGTTCTCTCAAACAATATACAAAATTTTTTACTATTGAAAACCTGCAGTACTTGCTATTCCTGTAGGTGGTATTTTAATAGGGCCATTCGTTATAATTGAAACCTTGTAGTACTTGTTAATCCTATAGGTGGCATTGTGATAGGCCATTCAAATGTTAAACGTGTAACACTGGATGATCCATATTAGTTAGAGTCATAGAGATATACAGCACAGAAAAAGACCCTTCGGTCTGTCTCGTCCATGCTGACAGGATATCCTAACCTAATCTAGTCCCATTTGCCAGCACTTGGCCCATATCCCTTTAAAACCTTCCTATTCACATACCCATCCAGATGCCTTTAAAGTGTTGTAATTGTACCAGCCTCCACCACTTCCTCTGGCAGCTGATTCCATACATGCATCACCCTTTGTGTGAAAATGTAGCCCCTTAGGTCCCTTTAAAATTTTTCCCCTCTCACCCTAAACCTATGCCCTTTAGCTATGGACTCTTCCACCCCATCCCTATCCCTATCCCTATTTACCCTATCCCTACCCCTCATGATTGTATGAACCTCTATAAGGTCACCCCTCAGTCTCCGATGCTCCAGGGAAAACAGCCTCAGCCTATTCAGCCTCTCCCTATAGCTCAAACCCTTCAACCCTGACAGCATCCTTGTAAATCTTTTCTGAACCTTTCATAGTTTCACAACATCCTTCCAATAGGAGTGAGACCGGAATTGCACACATTATTTCAAAAGAGGCCTCACCAATATCCTGTAAAGCTGCAGAATGACTTCACAACTCCTACACTCTATACTCTATATTCAATGCTCTGACCAATAAAGGAAAGCATACCAAATGCCTTCTTCATTACACTATCTACCTGTGGCTCCACTATCAAGGAACTATGAACTTGCACTCGAAAGTCTCTGTTCAGCAACACTCCCCAGGACTTGACCATTAAGTGTATAAGTCCTGCCCTGATTTGCCTTTCCAAAATGCAGCGTTTCACATTTATCTAAATTAAACTCCATCTGCCATTCCTGAACCCATTTGCCCATTTGATGAAGAACCCGTTGTACTCTGAGGTAACCTTCTTCGCTGTCCATCACACCTCCAATTTTGGTGTCATGTGCAAACTTACTAGCTATACCTCCTATGTTCACATCCAAATCATTTATATAAATGTCGAAAAGTAGTGGACCCAGCACCGATCCTTGTGGCACTCCACTAGTCACATGCCTCCAGTCTGAAAGGCAACCCTCCACCACCATCCTTGGTCTTCTACCTTTGAGCCATGAGATATAACCTTACTGACCAGTCTTCCATGAGGAACCTTGTCGAACGCTTTACTGAAATCCATACAGATTACATCCACCACTTTGCCCTCATCAATCCTCTTAGTTACTTCTTCAAAAAACTCAATCAAGATTGAGACATGATTTCCCACTCACAAAGCTATGTTGACTATCCCTAATTAGTCCTTGCCTTTTCAAATACACATAATTCCTGTTCCTCAGGCTTCCATTTCAACAACAGGTCCACCACCGATGTCCGGCTCACCAGTCTATAGTTCCCTGGCTTTTCCTTACCACTTTTTAAAAAATAGTGGCACCACGTTAGCCAACATCTAGTCTTCCGGCACCTTACCTGTGACTATAAACATACAAATAGCTCAGCTTGGGGCCCAGCATTCACCTCCCTCACTTCCCACAGAGTTCTATGATACACTTGATCAGGTCCTGGGGATTTATCCACACTTATGTGTTTTAAGATATCAAGTACCTCCTCCTCTGTAATATGGATATTTTTCAAGATGTCACTATCTATTTCGCCACATTCTTCCATGTCCTTCTCCACAGTAAATACTGACATGAAATACTCGTTTAGTGTCTCCCCCATCTCCTGTGGTTCCATACATAGGCTGCCTTGCTGATCTTTGAGGGGCTCAATTCTCTCCATAGTTACCCTTTTATCCTTAATCCCTTTGGATTTTCCTTAACTCTATTTGCCAAAGCTATCTCATGTCCCATTTTTGCCCTCCTATTTCCCTCTTAAGGGTAGTTTTACTGCTTTTATAGTCTAAGGATTCACTTAATGTATGTTGTCTATACCTGACATGTGCTTCTTTTTCTTAACCTCAATTTCTTTAGTCATTCAGCATTCCCAACACCTACCAGCCTTTCCCCTAAGAGGAATATACAGTCTCTGGACTCTCACCTCATTTTTGAAGGTTTCCCATTTTCCAGTTGTCTCTTTACCTGCGAAAATCTCCCAATTACTTTTAAAAGTTCTTATCTACTACCGTCAAAATTGGCCTTCCTCCAATTTAGTTCAACTTTATGATCAGGTCTATCCTTTTCCATCATTACTTTAAAAGTAATCGAATTATGGTAGCCAGCCCCAAAGTGCTCCCCCTCTTAACACCTCAGTCACTGCCCTGCCTTATTCCACGATTTTACACCATGACCAACCTTTGCATTTCTGGCTGCAGTTCCATGCCAGCTTCTTTAAAATGTAGAATAAACCTTTTATTGAACTGGTTTCCATAATATTGGGCAAGTGTTGGGAAGCTTTTTACTGTGCTATTTGCAATAAGTAATGTAATATAAAGCTTTAGGAAATTTAAATAGCTTCTTAGCATGTTAGGAAATCAGTGCTTAAGTGAATGGGTGAGTGACAGTGCAAACAGGTCAGCAAAGAAACAGGTGGATGGGGATCGAGCAAGCAGACGAGCAAGCAGGAAAGGGGTTGAGTCAATGGATGAATGGGTGGGTCCACAAGTGCATCTTTCAGTTGGTTGTAACATTGATATTTTGTCTCAGCTCACAAGTGCCCAGTAGTTCTTCTTAATTTAATGGAAATGCTTTTTTATAGTTATTTTTAATTCAGGATTGAAAGTGTAAAGTTACTACTCTTGTTTTTCCTTCTTGCATGGTTTCAATATAATTCAAGTTATATACAGTTAAAAATCACACAACACCAGGTTATAGTCCAACAGGTTTAATTGGAAGCACACTAGCTGTCGGAGCAACGCAAGGAGTGTCGCTCCGAAAGCTAGTGTGCTTCCAATTAAACCTGTTGGACGATAACCTGATGTTGTGTGATTTTTAACTTTGTACACCCCAGTCCAACACCGGCATCTCTGAATCAAGTTATATACAATAGCCAATTAGGATTGCCTCCTAACTAGTTTTGACAGTTCCAGGTTTAGAACAAGAACTTTTAAAATAAAAATGGAAGCTGAATGCGAAATCTGATTTTTTAAATAGAAACTCACTTTTTTAAGACTTACTTCTCAAATTTCATTGTGAGAACAAACTATTAAAGCTCCCAATTCCATCCTCTGTCCTCTTCCTCTGGTCTCTTCTGTTGCTTTTGAACTTTGCAAAAGATAGTAACTCTACAACCTAGTAACCCTATAACCAGTTCAAACATGAATTGATGAGGTTTGTACTTGCATCCTTTCCCACAATAGTCCTGAGTTCAATTTTCATATGAATGTAAAGTTAGTAGTGTAAACCGGGCTATTAGCAGTATTTACTATTCCTCTCCACATTGTTATTTATGGTGTATTGCACTGGCACATTTCCAGAACAACTAAAATATAAAATCTCACGTTGTTAAGAAATGATGAAGCTTTGTACTCTAATGTTCACAATACACAGTAAAAAAGATTGGATTTAGATAATTTTTCTTGCTTTATTAATAAATAAACACCTCAAAGATTAGATTGGCTAAAAGGTTGATTTATATCACAGCAGCTGCATTTCATGAACAATGGATTAATCTCTTTGCAGCAAGTGAACAGAATTTGGGAATGCTTATGCATCCAATTTTTAAAGTATAGTCAATGTTACTTGACGTGAAGGATAACTAAAGATACCCTGCCATAAATTAGGGGATCTACCAGACTGATGCACAGCAAGCTCTCATTTTGTGATTCAAAAGCAATCAAATTAATGGCAGATCTTCAAAAGTCCTTTGCCTCCAAATGCCTACCTTCAGTTAAAAAAGAAAATGTTCTTCTGAAGGAAATCCAAGTTCTTTAAAATTTAGTAATCCGGGTTAAACACCGAGCAAGAAAAAAAAAACCTAAGCACTATAATCAATAAATCAGATATTCTTAGATTATTATTTTAAAGCTTTAAAAAAGTTTGAATTTTAGTCTCACATTGAATCTTATAAGAGTGAACAAGGCAGTCACTGCATTTTTTTGCTAACACCACCAAACAATAAATTTTTGATTAAACAGACTACACGAATAAAAGAAAAACACTTCAAATGTGGCTCTTAAAGACTAGATTGAATTTATAAATATTAGTACAATATTATTAGTTACAATGCGATGATCAAGCCGATTATACACATTGAACTAATACCAAGCTGAATTTATATTGTGTCTTTGAGATTGCAAAGCCCTTTATCCAATTTCAAAACAATTACAAAAATGCAAGTATCTGCTGCTGACATTGTTGAGGCTTTTGTAGTCAGCAAAGTTTTGCACAAATAGCAAAATCTATTTAAAAGTAGTAAGTATCTGTACATATTTGATTCAAGGAAAGAATACTCATAATGTGAGTGGTTTTTCGGTATGTCATTCTTAAAATATTATTTACAAAATACAGACCTTTGCTCAATAATGGGAGCTGTTGGTTCAGTAGGTCACTGAACTCCAAACCTATCAGGGTTGCTCCATAATAGTGAATTCTAACGTCTCAGCGAGCCTACCAAATAAGGAGTGCATACCATGAGAGTAACAGCTTCTTTTCCTTCCAAAGTTTATGAACCATTGCACACCTTCTACATTCTCCGTCTGCAATAGCATGTTACTTCGTCAATTAATTCCTCAGGAAATGTTGCCCTGAAGCTGTGTATTCAAATTCTAAAAAAGTCTGCTTTCTTTTTAGAATGGATGTATATGCATAAAGGTCACATATTTTGAAATCAAATTATTCAGCTAGCCAAAATATATTCAAATTTTTAAGGATTTGCATTTATATAAGAGCTCATAAAACATTGGCCATTGTTTTCAAGTTTCTGATAAGCCCATTTGTAAGTCAGTTCCTAGTGATTCATGACAAAGGTCATAACCTACTTAATCTATTTTTCTTCAATGGCCAAATAGCCACACTGCAAAGCCACTCCAATTCTAAAAGTTCACAACAATTTCCACTATCATTGCTAAATTGTACAAATGTACCAAAAGCAAAATAAGTGTTTTGGTATAAGTCATTCATTTCTAATATGAATAAACCAACTTCAGTAATACAAAACAATATAAAGACCAAAATTAATTTAAAAAAACATAAGTAACAAACCAGGAGGTACAAAGAACAAAGAAAATTTACAGCCCAGGAACAGGCCCTTCCGCCCTCCAAGCCTGAGCCGATCCAGATCGACTGTCCAAACCTGTCGTCCAATTCCTAAGCATCTGTATCCCTCTGCTCTTCACCTACTCATGCATCTGTCCAGACACATCTTAAATGAATCTACCATGCCTGCCACTGCTGGCAACACTGCTGGTTCCAGACACCCACCACCCTCTGTGTAAAGTACTTGCCGTGTGTATTCCCCTTAAAGATCAGGTTTTGAATTTCAAAAGCTGGAAGAAGGTAGCAAGTCGTTTTAGTATTGCATTTCTAGAAAGGATTAAGTTACATCAGTAGACGATGTGTTGTTATAATATATATTAAAAGCTAATTCTTGATTCACTCATCAACATTTTCCATGATAAATTCTCATTCACATATACAATACAAGCTTCCTCCCTAATGCGGTAACTATATTCTGCCGGTGAATATCTGTTGCTACAAACCCCTGGTCTAAGAATGAAATTACAGCATGATAAGCTAACATAGGTAATTTTCTTTTCAGACCCAGAAACCTGGAAGGGACATATAAAAGCAATAACAGAACAAATTATTTAAAATGATTTTGAATTTTACTGCAAATGCTAATCCAATTATCAATGCCATCCTGTCGAGGTTTAGGATAGTTTAGTACTTGATTTTGACACCTCATTGTTTTTAAGAAAAAAAATTGAAATAATTAGCAACTTTGTACAGTTGCTTTATGACTGTATGACATGATTGCATTATGAATTTTGAGCAAATAAAATGACAGAAAGAAGGAATCACTAATTTCACTGTCCATAATAGCATCTTTAGATTAGATTACTTACAGTGTGGAAACAGGCCCTTCGGCCCAACAAGTCCACACTGACCCGCCGAAGCGCAACCCACCCAGACCCATTCCCCTACATTTACCCCTGCACCTAACACTACGGGCAATTTAGCATGGCCAATTCACCTAACCTGCACATTTTTGGACTGTGGGAGGAAACCGGAGCAGACACAGGGAGAATGTGCAAACTCAGTCGCCTGAGGTGGGAATTGAACCCAGGTCTCTGGCGCTGTGAGGCAGCAGCGCTAACCACTGTGCCACAGTTAGAAAAACTGTAACCAGAAGAGTAAATGTCATATTACTTTCCTGCTTAAAGCACAGATATTTACATAGGAGATTTTAAATTGTGATAAGAGGAAATCTGCAATTCCTAAACTGTCAAATCAAACAACTTCACAAAAGGTGGTACCCTGTTACAAGTCACCCTTTATTTACACATGCATAGTATTTGACACTGGTCATCAGATCCAGCTGTTAGAGTGAGCACAACCTCTGAGGAGAAAGTGAGGTCTGCAGATGCTGGAGATCAGAGCTGAAAATGTGTTGTGGGAAAAGCGCAGCAGGTCAGGCAGCATCCAAGGAACAGGAGAATCGCCCAAGGGCTTATGCCCGAAATGTCGATTCTCCTGTTCCTTGGATGCTGCCTGACATGCTGCGCTTTTCCAGCAACACATTTTCAGCTCTGAGCACAACCTCTGACAGTTCTGTTTATATCTGTCAGTCAAGGATCCTAGATTAAATCAGGTTAACAGCCCAATCAGGAAACTCATATTCTGACTGACCTCGTTACAATTACAAATCCCTTCCACTCTACGTTTGGGGGCTTACTCCTGTTCTTTTTCTTGTAGCCTCTCCAGGGGCATTTTTGCATCGGTCCGGTTCCTTTGGCTCAGCCTCTAACGAGCGACGTATACTGGACTGCAGCCAACCTCTTGTGCCCAGCGCGTCTCAGAAGGAACTTATCCTCTTCTTCAGGTAGTAAAGGCGTTGAGGCTGCAACATCTGCCGTGTCTATCTTAGATTCCGATGTTTCTTCAATGCTAGATAGAGGGGGAGAATGCATGTGTTCTGACAGCCTTCCTGCTTTACTGAGGCACTGGTTATGTTTTGCTCTTGCCCTGTTTGTGAATTTGCAACTTTCATGTGGTCAATGTGCGTGCTCAGGACCGCCTCACCTACCCAAACTTTGTAGGTAATAGGACTTGAACTTGTGTCGACCATGCCTCTTACCCATACAGGGCCATTTCTATGGTTTCAGCACCGAGGTTTGTCCCCTTAAGTAAACTGTCACTCATTTAGAAGATTTGTGCATGCAGCATTGGCGTTCCTGCTGCTGTTTCACCCTTGCCCCCAGGTCTGGAAAGATGAGATTGAACCTGATGTGGACTTTTCTCCCCATTAGCAACTCTGCTGGAGCTATCCCTGTAGTTGCATGATGAGAACGTGGTCTGATAACCAAATGGAAACGGAGACATGTAGGCGGTTTCTTTAAATCTGCCTTCAAAGATTGGACTGCTCGTTCCGACAGACCATTGGACAATGGAAGGTATGAAACTGTTCTTCTACGCCGAATGTGATTTGACGTTTGGAAATACTCGAATTCCCTGCTGATAAATTATGGCCCATTGTCTATGACCAACATTTCTGGGAGCTTGTACATTGAAAAGGATGCTTGAAGCTTATTGTATTTGATGAATGAACTCTTCACATATCCAATCACTTTGAGTAGATATCTACAATGACTAAGAACGTTGAGCCCATAAAAGGACTAGCATAGTGGATGTATAACTGAGTTGAGGGTTTATCTAGCCATTCCCATAATTTTTGTCCCTGTTGGCACGCTGGACACTGTCCCACCAACAGGGTTATGCCTGCATCCAATCCTGGCCACTAGACATATCTTCACTCCAAAATCTTCATTTTGGACACCCTTGGATGACCCTGGTAGAATTCAGTCAATATTTGGCATTGGTCTTTACTTAGGATAATTGCTCTTGTTCTCCGTAATATTATACAGCTCCCTAGGGTGATCTGGTCTCGCTGGGTCCAGAAAGGTTTCAATTCTAGCTGTGAAGGCCCTTCGGTTTCCCCCATCACCACCAGCTGTTTTAGTTTTGCCAGGACCAAAATTTTTAAGTCCACAGTCTGATATTATCAGTGGTGATTGGAAGGGTGTCCAGAAAGTTTAAACCCAGTGGCAGCACTATCAGTGGTGTATTTGACAGTGGGAGGCAGCTTAAGGCATTCTCACTTGCAACTTAACCTCTCAGATGCTGTTCTAACTTCTAATTGTATGAAAGCCAACCGTTGAGTTTGACCTGAAGTTATGGGCAGCACTGCCTTTTCGTCTTTTGGGTACCCTGAGCAGGGATATGTGGTCTGTTACTAATTCAAATTTACAAGCTTCAAGGTATTGACGGAACTTTCTCATATCGAAGATGACTGCCATACCTTTACGCTCGGCATCAGCCAAAGTCTGCAAAAGACACATATTGAGCGTTCCTCTCCATTGAGGCATCTGTGAGCCAACACTACACCGATACAGTATAGTGAGGGATTGCTTGTCAGCACCAGATCTCATTTAGAATCATAGTGTGCAACACCTTAGACAAAGATAGCTGCTTCTTCACTTCCCCAAAGGCTGCAAGACCTTTTCAAGGCTGACCCTTTTTCAATAGCAGATTGAAAGGTTGAGGTGACAAGACGGAGGTCAGGTTACGTATGAACTTTCTGCAATAATTCACCAAACCAAGCAAAGACCTAAGCTCCAGTACAAACATGGGAGACAGGGCACCTGCCCTCACTTTAATCTTCCAAGGAGAATAACCTGGTCTTGTTGACTTTGTAGCCCAAGTAGGTTACTTGGAATGCCTGGAACACACATTTTTCCTTTCTAAAGCATATGCCCAACTTGGAGAAACGTCTAAGGACTACGTCCAGGTTCTCTAAATGCACTTTATTGGTCTTCTCTGTTAATTAACATGTCATCCAGATAAATGATGAACTGGAGTAGATTTTGTAAAATGTTCTCTGTCATCCTCTGAAAAATGGCACAGGCTGACAATAGCACAATTGGCAGTCTCGTATATTGGTACAAACCCTTATGGGTACTAATTGTAGCCTATGTCTGGGAATCCTCATATAACTGCATTTGCAGGTACACATGGCTCATGTCCAGCTTCATAAAGGACAGACAACCAACAGCTTTGCTTATAAGGCCTTTATGCAGCTGCAGCTATGCAGCTATCTATCCAGCTGCGAGAAACGGTTTACCATTTGTTCAAATCCCCATAAAGGCGAATTGACCTGTTGTGCTTACAATCGTAGGGTCGATGCTGCCCATTCTGCAAACTGGACTGGTTCAATAATTCCTTTCCTTTTCAGCCTTCTGATTTTTGCACTAGGCAAGCCTTACAGAATCAAGGAATTGCTTCCTGGTCAACATGCAAGGTGACATTGGCTTCTATGATAGACCTTAGACCTTCCTGATAAACTTCTGGGTATTTAATTAGGACGACACTCAGGCAGCTATTTTCTAATTATAAAATGTTCAGCCAATCAAAGTGAATCTTTCTCAACCAATTTTGCCCCATCAGACTTGGAAACGAGCCTTTTACTACAATCTGTGATAACTGAACCAGCTGCTTCTCATATGAAACCAGAATCGAAGTTGTACCCTTCATCTGCAAAGGTTCTGGTCTCAGTCTAGTCGAGGTCTTACACACTTAAAGTTTGGAATCCAGAGCAAATTTTGTTAAATGCTGGTTCTGCAATCACTGATATAGACACGCTAGTATTAACTTCCATAGGATCCTAATAATCATTTAACCAGACGTTTATTTTGATTGGTTCTGATTTAGATGTTGCTCAGCAATTTTACTGTTCTATGCCAGATGTAGGTGGCATATGCTGGATACTGGCCTAAGAGTTCTCTTACTCAATTCAGGCCTAGTGGGACTATTTTCCTGTCTCGGGTCCACATACCAGCAGTGACTACATTGACTTGCCGGCCCAGAAGAAAATGTTAACTGTTTGGGCAAAGCTTGGCTTTGCTTTGGGTTTTATCACTGGCTGACTTACAGTCCCTCTGTTTAGGCTATGTCCTGAGTAAGGCTATGCAATTGCCTTCACTCGTGGTGTTCCCCAAGCTCAGGGTGTCCACTTCCATCAGCATACTCTGTAACTCATACGCACCACTTATTGCATTTTCTAATAACAAAAACCAGTTGTACCGCCTGTTTGAAGTCCAATAGTGCTTCAGTTAATAGGTGCTTTTGTATGATTACAGCATTAGTTCTACATACCAAACAGTCTCTCAGTATCTCACTTGGGTTAAACCAAAGTCACATGCCTTTGCCAGTCATCCTAACTTCAAAAATCCCGACATAGGTTCCTCTGGTTCTTGAATTGCCAAGTAAAGCAGATAGCGTCTCAGAATTAGAAGAGTTCTGAGGTCATTATATTCCCGACTAAATCTATCTTGAAAGGTTTTATTATTTGGTGCCTCAGGAAATATTAGGCTCCTAATAACTGAAAAAGCTGCAAGTCCGCAAACTGTCGGGAGAATTACTTATTGCTTTTTATGTGCCCTATTGTCATTTGCCCAGAAAATAGTGGGCCCTGTCTTTCACGGCAGGATTGAATAAATCAAGCTTCTCAAATAATGGCATGAAGCAAGAAATGTATTTTTTTCTCTCACTGTCACTGAAATAACTCCAGAGGCCAGAATCTTGTCACCAAGTCACCCTTTACTTGTGCGTGCACTGCATTTGACACTGGTCTTGCTTCATCAAAGCCAGCTTTCAGAGTGAGCAGAACCTCTGGCACTACTATTTATACCTGTCAGCCAGGACTCCCTAATTGGACAACATAACAGCTCCAAACAGGAAACTCATATTCTGTGAGGTTCACTTGGCTGTCCTCATTACAATCACTACGTCACACTGACTCATCTATTGGATGTAGGTTTGCTTGCTGAGCTGAAAGGTTCATTTCCAGACGTTTCATTACCTTACTAGGTAACATCTTCAGTGGACCTCATGTGAAGCAATGCTGAAACTTGCTGCTTTCTATTTATATGTTTGGGTTTCAAACTGAAATCTACACAAGCTACAAATTTGCAAGGGGCCAAAACAATATTCTATAACAATGGAAAAAATAATCAATTTGATTAATTTAATTTCTGGAAATTATTGATTAAATGTTTAAAAATTGTGAATTTAAAGCATCAAGCCAATTCTGAATGATCACTCAAATGAAAAGCTCCAAGGTAAATCTGCTACCATTAAAACTAGATTCTACATAATTATATGATCAAACAAAATGAATATTGTGTCAGATCTACTCCAGACTTTGACAGACTTGGACTGTTTATATACTAACATATTTGCTTCTTTTCCCTGATATTTTGTTATGGAGATAAAAGTGAGCATTTAAAAGGTTTCACAAAAACAATTTATCAAATCAATAATTTTTTGTGAAAGACAAAATGAATGCACCTGCAAATACAAATGACTACTGGGAGGTTCCTTTAAAAATATTAGGTATCATACTTTGCTTGGAATTTCAATTCAAGACTGAGGAGAGAAAAGTAATTAAATTCAATAATCTTGTTGTGCACCTTACCGAATCTGCCAACGAAGAATGCAAACTTAAGATAGAAGTGGCCATAATATATTCTAGACTTTTGAAATGGCATTTTATAGCGTCATAGAGATGTACAGCATGGAAACAGACCCTTCGATCCAACCCGTCCCTGCCGACCAGATATCCCAACTCAATCTAGTCCCATCTGCCAGCACATAGCCCATATCCCTCCAAACCCTTCCTATTCATATACCCATCCAAATGCCTCTTAAATGTTGCAATTGTACCAGCCTCCACCACATTCTCTGGCAGCTCATTCCATACACGTACCACCCTCTGCGTGAAAAGGTTGCCCTTAGTTCTCTTTTATATCTTTCCCCTCTCACCCTAAACCTATGCCCTCTAGTTCTGGACTGCCCGATCCCAGGGAAAAGACTTTGTCTATTTATCCTATCCATGCCCCTCATAATATTGTAATAATAAGGTCACCCCTCAGCCTCTGACGCTCAAGGGAAAACAGCTCCAGCCTGTTCAGCCTCTCCCTATAGCTCAAATCCTCCAACCCTGGCAACATCCTTGTAAATCTTTTCTGAACCCTTTCAAGCTTCATCTATGAACCTGCACTCCAAGGTCACTTTGTTCAGTAACACTCCCTAGGACCTTACCATTAAGTGTCCTGCTAAGATTTGCTTTCCCAAAACGCAGCCCCTCACATTTATCTAAATTAAACTCCATCTGCCACTTCTCAGCCCATTGGCCCATCTGGACAAGATTGTGTTGTAATCTGAGGTAAGCCTCTTCGCTGTCCACTACACCTCCAATTTTGGTGTCATCTGCAAACTTACTAACTGTCCTCTTATGCTCACATCCAAATCATTTACGTAAATGACAAAAAGTAGAGGACCCAGCACCGATCCTTGTGGCACTCCACTGGTCACATGCCTCCAATCTGAAAAACAACCCTCCACCACCACCCTCTGTCTTCTACCAATGAGCCACTTCTGTATCCAAATGGACAGTTCTTCCTGTATTCCATGAGATCTAACCTTGCTAATCAGTCTCCCATGGGGAACCTTGTCGAACGCCTTACTGAAGTCCATATAGATCACATCTACTACTCTGCCCTCATCAATCCTCTTTGTTACTTCTTCAAAAAACTCAATCAAGTTTGTGAGACATGATTTCCCACGCACAAAGCCATGTTGACTATCCCTAATCAGTCCTTGCCTTTCCAAATACATGTACATCCTGTCCCTCAGGATTCCCTCCAACAACTTGGTGGTATGGTGGCTCAGTGGTTAGCACTGCTGCCTCACAGCGCCAGGGACCCGGGTTCGATTCCATCCTTGGGCGACTGTCTGTGTGGAGTTTGCATCAACATCAACAGATGTTGATGTTGCATCATCAACAGATGCCTAAGGGAAAGACAACGGAATGAGGACATGCTACAACCCAAAGGACTAGCCACACTACTATACATCAAAAACATTTATGAACTGACAGCCAGACTACTGCGACCACTTGGACTCATAACAGCACACAAACCAACAGCCACTCACCAGACAACAACACACCAGAACGAAGGACCCGATACCCAGCATGAGCAAAACCAATGTAGTGTACAAAATCCCATGCAAGGACTGCACAAAACACTACATAGGACAAACAGGAAGACAGCTAACGATCCGCATCCATGAACACCAACTAGCCACGAAACGACACGACCAACTATCCTTAGTAGCCACACAC
>NC_057725.1:39006314-39011422 GCF_004010195.1 Chiloscyllium plagiosum
GCAAACATCTGCCCCCAATCAGCTTTCAAAAGTTCTTGCCTAATACAGTCAAAATTGGCCTTTCTCCAATTTAGAACTTCAACTTTTCGATCTGGTCTATCCTTTTCCATCACTATTTAAAATCTAATAGAATTATAGTCGCTGGCCACAAAGTGCTCCCCCACTGACACCTCAGTCACTTGCCCTGTCTTATTTCCCAAGAGTAGGTCAAGTTTTGCACCTTCTCTAGTAGGTACATCCACATACTGAATCAGAAAATATTCTTGTACACACTGAACAAATTCCTCTCCATCTAAACCCTTAACACTGTAGCTGTCCCAGTCTATGTTTGGAAAGTTTAGACAAATTTTATTTTCTAATTTGAAGAGTTATGCAGACAAACGTGTTAACTTTAAATGAAATTAACTAGTTCCACCTTCTAAGGACTTGCACAGAAAGCATTGTAAATAATATTTTCAGCCTTGAAAGGAATAGTGCTCTTTTACATTATGCATCCTACCCATCAACATACATTTACTGGCACCATTGTTGTTATTTAATTATCAGGATGCAAGCATTAATAGTGTGACACTGATTTCCCATTTCCCCTACTTTACAAGTCTAGGCGTCTCAGGATACCTCCCAAAAACAGCTAAAGTTACAAACCAGAATTGAAGAAATAAACTTCTGTTGGAATAATTAAGCTGTTGTGTAATGTTTTAACAGTCATGGAGTGGTTAGAAATTAAACAGCAAATGATCCAAAGATAATAAAAAAATTGCACAAGATCCCTTACCTTTAAAAAGCCTTGTTCTCATCTGAGCCATAAAGACCGGAACAAAAAACATAAAGTATCCTGCTGTTGTTTCATTCTGCTTTCTTATGCCACAGTATTTAGTTAAATAACAATAAAATTAAGTTGCCTACATATCGTGGGCGGCACGGTGGCCCAGTGTGGGCGGCACGGTGGCCCAGTGGTTAGCACTGCTGCCTCACAGCGCCTGTAGACCCGGGTTCAATTCCCGACTCAGGCGACTGACTGTGTGGAGTTTGCACATTCTCCCCGTGTCTGCGTGGGTTTCCTCCGGGTGCTCCGGTTTCCTCCCACAGTCCAAAGATGTGCGGGTCAGGTGAATTGGCCATGCTGAATTGCCCGTAGTGTTAGGTTAAAGGGGTAAAGGTAGGGGTATGGGTGGGTTGCGCTTCGGCGGGTCGGTGTGGACTTGTTGGGCCGAAGGGCCTGTTTCCACACTGTAAGTAATCTAATCTAATCTGTAAGTAATCTAATCTAATCATATTTCAGATGTACTGAATACAAAATATGATCAAGACCTTTTTCTGTAGTTAATTGACCATTGCATCATGCAATAACATGTTTCAAAGTATTTATTTCATGTGCAATACATAAAATCCAATAACTTTTCAGATAACAAATGGTATCTTAGGTTTTACTTTCACCTACAAGGCATTTATACAGTTGCAAAGAGAATGGCCAGATCTTTCAGTCAATGGCAGAAAGGGTGTGTCCATATTCCTTCCCACCTCTCCGCTCCACCCTGCTCTCTGACCAATCACATCCCCCACCTCCACCTACCCATCACACTCTCAGCTACCTTGCTCCAGATCCCAACCCCCTTCCCATTTATCCCTCCGCCTCTTTGACTCACAAGCCTCACTCCTGATCTACAACTCTTGCGTGAAACGTTGATTCTCCTGCTCCTTGGATGCTGCTCGACCTGCTGTGCTTTTCCAACACCACACTCTCGACTCTGACCTCCAGCATCTGCAGTCCTCACTTTCTCCTGGCAGAAAGGGTCTGACCATTACTGACTGCGATTTAATCTGCCCACTTAACTATTTTATGTTAAAGACATTGCATTTTCCAGTTCTGAATCCAGGAAGGATGCGATAATGAACATAGTGAGGAGGCCAAGCAGGGAAGTTAATTCCATTGAAGGCAGAATTGAAAAGGGGAAGCATTAACAGAGGCATGCTGAACAATTTTAGGATAAGGGTGAACACTGTAATGGATGCATTAAGAATCAGTTGACACAGGCGTGGACATTATTGTAATCACTCTTGTGATTTGACAGTTTATCTGATTCACTGAGAATTACATCATTATAGAACTTTCCAACTAAGTCCCTGTAAAAACCAGCACATGTTTAGGGCAAACAGAACAACTGCATATGGTTCTAACCATCTAATCCTGTTGTCAAAGGAATGGTGCAAAAGTCTGGCAAGGGAAAACCAGAAAATGGAGGTTTAATCTTCGCTCACAAGTACCACGTATATGTGCTTGTTCTAATTTCCTCAGGGATCTAAGCTGCATCAGCACTTTGGGTGAGTCATTCATTACTTCTCATACCAGAAAATTCAGGTGAATATTTTAGATTTACTATACACGGATCAGAACTTACCCCAAAATCATCTTCATTCTGTAGTAACTGTGAACGTAATATCCGTTTCTTCAGCAAGGGTTCCACCAATGTTAGATAAACCATATAAAGCAACAGTAAGCCCAGAATTGACAGATAAATGATGATAGTTACCTGCAAACCAGAAATATGAAATAAAGTGAACAATAAATTTTTTGGCCACTGACATGAAAATACCAATTCCTGATTGCTGGAAAATTAATCTCACTAACAAATACAGGAGCTGTCATTGATGCCACTTTTCTGAACTCATTTTCCTGGCTCTCCTGTTTTCATTCAGGGGGAGATGGGGGGAGGGGTTAAAGAGAATCTTGTTAACGAGGACTACCTTGCTTCAACATGTAAAATTGTCACAATGGTTGGCACAGTAAGAAACTATCTTAATTTAGCAGCATATGCACTGATTTCCTATACCGAGGTTGGGACTATTTCATTCAGTTAATTGAATGCTGGATAACATATCAAGCCAAGTATCAGGACCTTGCGATCTTGTTCGGATAATCTGAAATTCGGTTAATTGAATGCTGGATAGTCGAGGTTCCTCTTGTATAGCAAATTTCTCCCCATGTAGATAGGAACAATCAGATTGCTGAAGAGTAGAGCACTTGGTCAGGGCCTAAAAACAGATTTATATATACCAAGCATTTTTAAAAAAAGTCACTACAGGTAGCATTTGCATTCCTCAGCTGTGAGCCAGCTCTGTGTCGTGGTAGCACTACTAAATTGCTTAAATCCATACTGTACCACTTAAAGGGATAGGGCACTGTGATCGACACAAGTACCAGAACTGCTACAGAAGGAAATGTGAGTGGTCACTACTGAGATTGCATGCAGCCAAGAGAACACCATTGGATGCTGCCCTCAGAATAAGGTAAATGGGGCAAGGGGGGCTGCCAAGGCAGTTGGACAGATGTTGCCAAGGGTGGGGTATGTCCTGGGTAATTGGAAAGGGTGGTGAAAGGGGAGATATGAAAGTTGCCACAAGGCAACAATTGCCACTGCAAGTGGGATGGAAAAGACATTCATGGGTCACAGTGTCTAATTAGAGAGTCCAAACAATACTTTCAGCTGGGCAACCTGGTTTCACCCAGTAGTTTCCCCATGAGCAAAATTCCCAATGGAAAGGGGCCTGAATTGGCCAATTTAGTGGTAGTTGGATTCTGGAGCAGAAGGTTGTCTCTGGATGGGAAGGCTGATAAAATGGCATGGTATAGGGTGATGGGCATGACACCCTCCATTTTATAAATATCCTCAACTCCCATACCAATTAAAACTCAAAACCCCTTATAAACTCTCTCTCATACAAAAACAGCTCTGTGATCTTTGTTCAGCATATCTTTTTGATTAGTATTTGCTGATCCATAATCCATATTATTTAATTTAGTTTGATTGTATATTGTAGCTAGAATTTAATAACCTTTAATGAATCGTGATTCGAGTTGAGTACAGAGACCGAGTCTGTGTTTTCTAGAAAATTGGGTGTGAAAATCAAGTGGAATTTGCATATTTCTTCTAAAAGATTTAACATCTGTGAGGACTCTAGGAACATTGGGGCTTTATTTTCAACTCACTACCACGCTGAATTGTGACAACTTGATCTAACACTCAGTTGAAAGCTTCCTTGATGTCAAGGGCAATCACTCTCACCTCACCTCACTTCAGAAGTTCAGCTCTTTTTTCCATGATTGGATCAAGACAGTAATGAGGTCAGCAGGAGCAACCCAAACTGAGTATCAATGAGCATGGTATTCCTTTCAAAGTATATTTGAATGCAATGTTGATGCCACTTCACAAAATCAGAATCATAAAAGTGTTATGGCACAGAGGGAGTTTCAGACCATTGTGCCTGCAACAGCTCGTTAAATGAGTACCATTATCTAATGCCAATCTCCTATTTTATCCCTCATTCCCTGAAACATTATTTTTATCCAAATAATCATCCAGTGCTCTCTTGAAAGCTTCATTTGAATCACCTTCCACCACACAAGCAGTGCATTCCATATACTTTACTCCATGCTGAATGAAAAAGCTTTTTCTCACATCATCCATTTGCAGATCATTTTGAATCTGTCTTCTTGTTCTTGTTCCTTTCCAAAGTGAGAACAATTTCTCGCGAGCTATTTTATCCAGCCCACTCATGATTTTGAAAACCTCCATCAGATCTCCTCTTTGACATTTTCTCTCAAAGGAGAACAGTCCCAACTTCTTTAAACTATCCTCAAAAAGGAAGTTCCTCACCTCTGAACCATTCATGTAAACCATTTTTATACTGCTTTCAACGTGTTCGTATCCTTCCTATAATGTGGCACCTAAAACCTCTCACAATACTCCAGCTGAGGCCTAATACATGGGGTCTTGTACAAGTTCAAGATCACTTCATTGTACCCCACTCCCAGACCATACAGAACCTCATCACCTCAGGAGATCTCCCACCCACAGCTTCCAACCTCATAGTCCGGGAACCCCGCAGTGCCCGGTTCTACCTCCTTCCCAAGATCCACAAGCCTGACCACCCTGGCCGACCCATTGTCTCAGCATGCTCCTGCCCCACTGAACTCATCTCTACCTACCTCGACACTGTCCTATCCCCCCTAGTCCAGGAACTCCCCACATACGTTCGAGACACCACCCACGCCCTCCACCTCCTCCAAGACTTCCATTTCCCCGGCTCCCAACGCCTCATCTTCACCA
>NC_057725.1:39012631-39044841 GCF_004010195.1 Chiloscyllium plagiosum
TCCCCACCCCCACCCTCCTCTAGCTTATCTCTCCACGCTTCAGGCTCACTGCCTTTATTCCTGATGAAGGGCTTTTGCCCGAAACGTTGATTTCGAAGCTCCTTGGATGCCTGAACTGCTGTGCTCTTCCAGCACCACTAATCTGGTTTCCAGCATCTGCAGTCATTGTTTTTACCTCATTATAAATGAAGTTGAAGATACAACTGTACTTCCTATTTTACATTGAAAGACAATGATCTTCCTACCAAAATGCATCATTTCATACCTCTCTGCATTGAAACTCATCTGCCACATATTTGCCCACTTCACCAACTTGTCTGTGTTCTTTTGGCATTCTACACTGTTTCCCTCAGTTTACAATTCTTCCAAGTTTGAATAATCTGCAACTTTGAAACTGACCCTGCACACTAACCTCCTGATCAATATACATCAGGAAAACCAAAGGATCCCTGGGAAACTCCACTAAAAATCTTCCCTCAGCCTGAAACATATCCATTGACCATTATACTCTCTATCCTATGGCTCAGCCAATTTTGTATCCATGTTGCTATTGACCCCTTTATTCCATGACCTATAAAACTTTCCTCACAACTCTGTATGTGGCACAATACCACAGGCCTTCTAATAGTCCATGTATGTCACATCAACAGCGTTACCTTAATCAGGCCATTCTGTTACCACTTTTAAAATCTCCAGGAATCTCCAGTTAAATGTGATTTCCCCTATAGAAATTCATGCTGATTGTTTGCTGATCAATCCACCTTTTTCCATATGATGACTAATTCTATTCTGAATAATTGTCTTTAGAAGCTTCCCCACCACTGAATTTAAACTGACTGGTGTGTAAATACTAGGCTTATCCTTGCAAACCTTTTTGAACAAAGCCATAAAGCTTGTAATTTTTGGCACTTTTCCCCAAATCTAGATGAGACTGAAAGGTTCTGAACAGTGCCCTATCAACTTTGTCTCTCATGTACTTCAAAATGCTTGGATATATCTCATCTGATCCCAGTGCGTCGTTGACTTTAAGTATCAATAGTCTATCCACCATTTATGACCTACCAGTTTTTGAACTCTGCTAGTGACCATGGCCTGAGCAGTATCTCTTTCCTTGGTAAAAACAGATGCAAAGCATACATTTAACACCTCAACCATGCCCCCTGTCGTCAGGTGTAAATCCACATTTTTGGTCCCTAATTGGCCTACTCCTCCTTTCACTGACCCTTTTACTATTTATATGATCGTAGAATACTTTGGGACACCTCTTTATGTTGGCTGCCAATCTTTTCTCATAATTCCTCTTTGCTGTTTCAATTTGCTTTTTCACCATCTCTCTGACCTTAAATATTCTCTTGATTCTCACCATTTATACCCAATACTCACCATAAGTACCATTTTTCCTTCTTTATCTTAATTTCTATCTCCTTTTTCATTCAGGGAGGTCAAGATTTGTTTCTTCTACCCTTCCCATTTGAGCATAGCCAAACCATTTCTTCTTTGAAGGTAGCCCATTGTTCAGCTACTGTTTTTCCTGCCAAGCTCTTGCTTCATTCAATCCTGCCCAGCTCTGTTCATGCCCCATTACAGTATACTTTCTGCCAGTTGATTTTCCTCACTCTGAATTATTGCATGTCATTCTCCATCATTATCCTGAAAGCTGTGATACAACAATCACTGTCTCTTAAATGATACCTAACCGACACATGGTTCACTTCATTTCTAAGAACCAGATCCAACAATGCACCCTTTCTTGTTGGACCAGGAGCATACTATTTGAGAAGGCTCTCCTGCATGCAATCCAGGAAGACTTGTCCTCTGCTGCCCTGTACACTACAAGTATCCCAGTTTATGTTTGGGTAACTAACATTAAAACAACTTGCATCACTTTGCTTATGAAGGAGAATAAACTGATAGGATGGTAATTGGTCAGGTTGGATTTGTCCTGCTTTTTGTACACAGGACATCCTGAGCAATTTTCTACACTGTCAGGTAGATTACAGTATTGCAGCTTAGTGGAATAGCTTGACTACAGCTGTGGCTAGTTTTGGTCTTCACCTGCTCAGATTTCTCATTCCTAGAGGAATGGTGACAATCCAAGTTGGTGATAGTGGGTATGAGTTACCCCACAGTCATTGCCAGGATAAGGGTATTTCTACAGATGACAAAGTCACACTTAAGTTCTGTTGCATAGGAGTCAGAGGCTATCCACATTGAAGTATTTGGTGCTTTGGTCGGCCTGCCAGGAATCCTGCTAATGTAAAAGAATATGTGAGCTCTGCCATGAACTTGACACAGGGCTTTGCACAGAACTTGAAGTTCGTCCACTTCAACATGGGAGTGGCGGACAACTTCACAAGAATATGTACAATGAAGTACATCATCCACAATGAAGTGTTTTTGAGGGACTGGCAGTGACACCATTTTTTAATATATATTTTTATTGAAAAAATAGATTTTTTAATATTACAAAAAGTACAATTCAAAACAGTATAAAAACCCAAATAATAATAAAACAATTCCCCAACCCACCCTCATGTACAAATGTATAAACATATATAGAAAAATATAACTTTAAAAAAACCCAAACTGGCTAAATAAATAACCAACAACAAACTAATAAATAGTACTGACTCAGCCCAGCCAAACAAAAAGCTCATACGTTCACAGTTCCTCCTCTCTTGTATTGGGCTCGTAAAACACAATCATTATGGCTACATAAAAGCCCTTGTTAGTGTGGCAGATAAATCTGTGTCAAGGTATTCCAAAAAGAGCCTGCCATGTCTTGTAAAAATTCTCAGTTTTGTGGTGTATCATATTTGTGAGAAAGTCCAGGGGAATATGCTCCATAACAATCTTCCGCCAACCCGACAGGCCCGGGCGTTTTTCGGATACCCAACCTAGCAAGATATTCTTTCTTGCACAGAACATGAGAATATTAAAATTTTTTTTCGTATGCACATCTGCAGGAAATACAGAGGGCAGGCCCAAAAGGAGAGAGATAGGGTCCTTCTCCACACTTACACCCAAAATCCTCTCCATTGCACCTGCCACAGCACTCCAATATGTTTGAAGCCTATCGCAAGACCAGAGACAATGGGTAAGAGTGCCCGTGCAGACCTTACACTTGGGACATGCTGAAGATACCCCTGGTTTAAATTTTGACAAACAGTCCGGAGCCAATTGGACCCTGTGGAGAATCTTCATCTGTAAAGCATGGGTCCTATTGCAAATTGATATCTTCCTTGCATTCTCCCAAAAATTCTCCCATGCCTCTGAGGAGACTTCAGCACCCAGCTCTCTTTCCCACATCTTGCAGAGTCGATCAAACTCATCTGAGGTGGCACCCTTCCCTTCCCCCTTGCCCCACCCCGAGTTGATGATATCAGGTACTGACAGTGTACTCTTAACACTTAGCACACCCCTCTCTACATTGGATTTGCAGGAATCAGTCAAAAGTGTGGTCTTTCTTTGAATAAAATCCCTAACTTGAAAAAAACGAAAGAGGTCTCTATTAGATAACTCGTACTTCCATACTAACTGATTGAAGGACATCCATTATGTCTCCCTCAAATAAATCGCCCATGCAAGACACACCCCTAGCTACCCAATGTTTAAATCCTGAATCTATCATACCTGGTTGAAACACCAGCATACCCACGAAAGGTGTAAACAAAGATGTTTTGCCAATATTGCCTTCCCTCTGCCGAATTAACAGTATTGACAACTATTGGGTTATGGCAATATTCCCAAACTATCCTCATCTTGTCCAAAAACAGCAAACTGGTAAGGGGCACCTTGCCTGGGAGGCTTTGATATCTAGCCATATTGAGAGAGGATCTCCACAAACCCAATCACTTATGTAGGACAAAAGCGAGCTTAATTGGTAATTTTTAATGTCTGGAAGGTCCACTCTCCCCGAATATGTGAGGCAACTGCAGTTTGGCTAATTTAATGAGGGGCCGCTTACAATGCCAAATAAAGGAGCTGAACCAACCAGTCAGCCTCCTGAGTGTTTGCTTATTGAAAATCGGGGGAGCATCCGTATAGGGTATAGCAAACGAGGGAGAATATTCATCTTAATAAGCGCTATCCAACCAAACCATAAGACTGGAAGTGCCTCCCATCTTTGAAGATCTTGTTTAATATTTCCAAATAATTGAATAAAATTGGCTTTGAACAGCCAATCCAGAACTGGTGTAATGAACATGCCCAAATACACAAAACCCCCCTGTGACCACCTAAATGGGAATCTAAAGTCACCCTCAAGAGCTAGCTCCTTCATAAGACCACCCATAGGCATAGCCTCTGATTCAGCAAAATTAATCTTGTACCCTGAAAAAGCGCCAAACGCACGAATGCATTGTATCAGGCAAGGCACTGAAACTGCTGTATTTGTCAAAACAAATTAGGACATCGTCTGCATGCAATGAAATCTTATGTAATTTTGACCCCACTTCTGGTGCTGATATATTGGGATCCCCATGAATGGTCTCTGCCAATTGTTCAATCACCAAAAAGCAATGGTGAAAGGGGACAGCCCTACCTGCTGCCCCTAAAAATATTAAAATTGCTTGATCGTACCCCGTTGGTGATGACCGCTGTGAGAGGGCCACCATAGAGAACCTTTAGCCCTCTTATGAAGATTTCGCCCAAACCAAACCGCTCTAGAGTATAGAAAGGTACGGCCACTCAACTCGGACAAATGCCTTCTCTGCATCTAAAGAAATCACCAATCTCTGTATTGACTGCTGTTGGTATGCTTGAATTACATTAAGCAGCTTGCTAACATGATTGGAGGATCTGCGACCCTTTATAAAGCCCATCTGATCCTCTTTAATAATAGAAGGTAACACAGTCTCCAGTCTTAACGCGAGAGTCTTAGAGAGGATTTTAAAATTCACATTTAAGAGCGAGGTGGGCCTGTACAAAGCACTGTCTTCCGGGTCCTTCCCTTTTTTAAGGATAAGTGAAATATTGGCCTCTCTCAGAGATGGTGGGAGACAATCATGACTGTATGAATCATTAAATATTGAGCATCGGGCTTGACAGTATACTTATAAATTCCTTATAGAATTCACTGGGAAGTCCATCAGGATCAGGCGTCTTTTCACTCTGAAGCTGCCTCACAGTTTCCTGCACATCTTGCTCTGATAACGGGGCATTGAGAAAGGACTCTTGTTCAGGAGTCACACCCAGGAGCTTCAGATCTCTAAAAAAGGATTCCATTTTGGCCTGCCCATCCTCACAATCCTCAGATTGGTATAACTTAGAGTAAAATCTCTGGAACGCCACATTAATCTTTTTAGAATCACGTTAGGTTCCTGGACCCTTCCCTAATTGCCATAATGGCTTCTGGGGCACTCCTCTTTCTGGCAATTTACCTTAAGTATTTGCCTGGCTTATCACCATGCTCATATAACCTTTGCTTTGCAAAAGCCAGCTCCTTCTTTGCCGTCTGCGTGAGTACAGAATCAAATGCAGACCGCAGCGCTGTAATCCTCTCTAGTTTGACCAACGAAGGTCTGTCAAAGTAGGCCTTCTCGGCTGCCTTCAACCGTGCTTCAAGGAGACGTTGCTGCTCATCCTTCTGCTGCTTCCTACTGGCGGAATATGAAAAAAACTACCCCCTTAGCAGTTTCCCAGAGAATGGATGTGCTATCAATCGAGCCTATGTTGATGTCTAAGAACGCCTGAAATTCCCTAGAGAAATACTCCACAAACTTATTATCCTGGAGGATAAATGGATCCATTTGCCAGTACCTCAAATCCACTGGAACGTCCTTAATCTTAACCATAAGGTACACTGGAGCATGATCAGAGATGGTATATTATCAATTGTACAAGATGCCACCAGATCCAGGGTTACCGCAGGAGTCAGAAAAAAAAAAAATCAATCCTCGTGTGACATCTATGCAGATTGGAGAAAAACGTAAAATCCCTACCTGTAGGGTGGAGACGCCTCCAGACATCCACTAACCCTAACTCCTGACACAGACCCACTAACTGTTTAGTTTGTACAGAGGGTATCGAGGGACCTTTGGGAAACCTGTCTACTGTGGGATCCATGAGACAGTTAAAATCTCCCCCTCTAATGATGTGTCGGGAATTGAGACTTATCAGTTTAGAAAAAAGCATCTACCAAAAATTTAAGGGGATGAGTTGGAGGGCAATAAACATTTAAAACACCATATTCTTCCCCATTTATCAAGGCTTTAAGAATTACAAACCTCCCATGTGTGTCTTTAACACACTCCAACAATTTAAATGGGAGATTTTTCCTAACCAATATCACGACTCCCCTACTTCTGTTATTAAATGATGAAAAATAAACTCGGTCAAAACCATTCTGCTGTAATTTCAGATGCTCCTTGTCACCCAAATGTGTATCCTGTAACAAAGCAATATCCACCTTCTCCTTGCTAAGGCTCAAGAGTACTTTCTTCCTCTTAATTGGTGAGTGACTTCTCTTGATATTCCAGGTACACCATTTAATCAAATCATTAGCCATAATCTTCTGCAATAACATTTAAATTCCAGAGAGGAGGAACCTGAACCACAAATTGCTGAGCTTTAGTGTCAAATGACCCACCAAATATAAAAACTACATAAACTAAAACCACTATATTTAACAAACCTGCAAAACTATTGAGAATAAAGAACAACAAAAACCAAAAAACAAACCAACATATAAAGCGCCAACAGCGCTGAGTAGGGGAACTCACCCTCTGCCCAGAGGGGACAACTACCCATCCCAAACTGCCCATAAGTAGGCATCTAATCATCCCAACCACCTTCACTTCTCCCAGCTAGAGTTGCACCGTAAACACAAGCAGAAAAGAATAAACAACCCATAGAATACCAATATGAATTAAAAAAAATTTCTTAAACAAAAAGGGAATAAATACCCCATCCATCCTTTGGTATAACCTAACTTAGAAATTGAAAATGTACATCTCAACCACCGCCAGTCATAGTTTAAACCAAATTATTGTCAATACAGGGAAAAAAGAAAGATAAAGCTCCAACTGGACTTCCTCCGTTTCTTTTACAGAATAATACCCATACCCAAACAACCCTATTTATAAATACTGAAATTGTTCAAATTAGGTTAATTTGTCCACAAAGTCTCTTGCCTTCTCCGACGTGTCAAAGAGATGTATGGATCCATCTAAGGTGTTCCGAAGCACCGCCAGATATCTCAGGGAGTGCTGAATCTCAAGCTCCCTCAGTCTTCTCTTGACACCGTTGTAAGATTTTCGTTTCTGGATCACTGCCGCTGAGAAATCCTGAAAAAACATGATCTTAGAACCCTCATGAATTAGGGCTTTTAGATCCATCCCCTGGACTCCGAAAGCCTCCATGTCTCTCTCTTTATCCCAGTAATGATGGAACCGCACCAGAAGAGGACGAGGACGTTGACCCAGACCCGATCTCCAGGTTGCGACCTGGTGAGCCCTCTCTATCTTCAATTCTCTCATGCCAGCCTCCAAGTCAAGGAATTTCGGCAGCCAGTCCTCAACAAATTCCACAGGCCGCTCTGATCCAAATGTTTTTCCTTCTGCCCCTGTTCTCAAGATCATCCACTTGGTCACACAAATTACGGACTTGCGTCTCCAGGACTTGGATCCTATCCTTGGATGAACTGGCATCAGCTTCCACCACTGTGACCCTGTGCTTCACCTCATCATTCCTCTTCTCCAGATCTTCCAGCTGCTGCTCATGCTTCTGTAGCATGAGAGAGATTGGAGCCAGCTTCTCTTCAATCTGTTTCCCTAGCATCTCGTGAGATTTCGAGAGCTTGTTCACCAGGGCTTGGAACGTAATTGGTTCTGAGGCTACTGCAGGCTGAACTGCAAACCCAGCCTTGGATGCTCCTCCTCTCTTTTTCGGCATCTCTGGACGGCTGGAAACACAGGTAAGTTAATTTTTAGAAATTTCTTGGGACTCCACGATCTTTCCGGAGTCACAAGATATCATGATAGCCTGGTATGGGCGGGTTAAAGGATTGTCCTGCTTGAGCTGCAATGCAAAGCTCTGCAGTGCAATCTTCTCAGATCGCCACCATCTTGGATCCCCAGTGACATAATTTCTAACAATCCATCTGTCCTCTTTCAGGATCACAGTATTTGTTCTTCCACCTCTGGTGTTGCCTTATAGCCAGCAAGCCCAGACTACTGTTACCCACAGTAAACTGATGCATTGCCATGTCTTCTTGGAGAAGTGCTGCTAGAGGTCATTCTACAAAGGTCATCTATAGTTTCCCACAGAGAAAGTTGGCAGCAATGCGTTAGTCACTGAAATATTGCACAAAGGCTCTAAGACAGGCAAGATACATCCAGGATAAGACTTAGTGCTTGCACAAGTACAAAATGCTGATACCTGTAAGCAACAGACCACTGTTTTGACTTTTAAATTTAGGTTGGAATTTTTTTTTGGTGGTGTTGTGTATTTTTGGAACAGTGACGAAGAAGATGTTTCAATGATCAGCAACAAAGGTGTGGGAACTGTTGGTGAATGGAAAAATGGGATTGTGCTTCTTGGTGCCTCAACTGGATGAATTAATCAGTGACCAGTTCTATGTTATGGACCAGGCCAGACCCCTTCAAAACATTTCAAGAAAGCAGCCCGGACCCTAACTTTGCTCATTGTTTTAAGCAGGTGTACTGTGGTAGTCCAGGAGTGATGTAGCTGAACCAACCACTTAGTTTTAAACAAACCAGAGTTTATTTGCAAGATTACTGAATGAAACATAAGTAAAAGAGAACAGAATATAGAATCAGTTAACCTATCCAAAACCCGAACAGACTATATCGACTTAATGATGCTGTCCCAAATTCCTGCAACAATCCCCATAAACGCCCTTGGCAAAAAAAAAAGAAAAATCAAACACAGGTTCTTAAGGGAGAGATGTCAGAGACAGAAGATCAGCATGGACCTGTCTCTTGGTCCAGCAGCTTGACAACTGACTGACTGCTTTCAGCGAACAGCCAGACTGCTAAAACCAAACCAGAGTAAAGCTGAACTGAGAGAACTCGCCACTCCCATTTCATTGTACAAGCGTTTCTTCTAAAAACTTGACAGTCTTTTGCCTGAGGAAGTATATGTTAGCTATAATCAAATTGGCCCTAAAACCCATCCAAGCCAGACTTTTTGGAATCACTGCTTTTACAACCTCTCTGAAAAAAAAAAGTCAAGAATAGCATAACCTTGCTAAAAGGAACAGGATCGTCAAATTAGCCAGAAAGGAACCATATTGGTTTCTTCATTCTGTTTTATGTCACCTCCGCAGCTGGTTAATGTATATACACGGCACCACGGTGGCTCAGTGGTTAGCACTGCTGCCTCACAGCGCCAGGGATTATGCATGATTCCACCCTTGGGTGACTGTGTGGAGTTTGCACATTCTCCCTGTGTCTGGGTGCTCCGGGTTCCTCTCTCAGTCCAAAGATGTGCAGATTAGGTGGATTTGCCATGGTAAATTGCCCAGTGTCCAGGAATGTACAGGATGGGTGGATTTGGGAAATACAGGCTTACAGGGATAGGATTGGGGGTTGGATCTAGGTAGGATGCTCTTTAGAGAGTCGCCTTGGACTCGATGGGTCAAATGACTGGCTTCCACCTTGTAGGGATTCTATGATCAAGTGGAGAGGACTGTACCCTAATGCTGGTGTGGTTAAGTAGCATATAAGGAGCATACATAAGGAGCAGAGGCAGCATCAGATGAGCACTACACACCGACTGGTGATGTGATCTGTCTGGCGAAAGTGAGGACTGCAGATGCTGGAGATTAAAGTCAAGATTAGAGTGGTGCTGGAAATGCACAGCAGGTCAGGCATCAACCGAGGAGCAGGAAAATCGACGTTTCGGGCAGAAGCCCTTCATCTTGACGATGAAGGGCATCAGGATGAAGGGTTCCTGCCTTAAACGTCAATTTTCCTGCTCCACGTATGCTGCCTGGCCTGCTGTGTATTTTCAGCACCACTCTAATCTTGATGTGAACTGTCTTACCTTTGGTGGACACTCTCCATACAAATGCCGATGCCCTCACCAAAACAGTCTCTGAAGTAACTAATATTGGATGTTTCCACATATCATGGATGCTACTTTGGAGGCAAAATAACAGTGATTGCACTGAAAAAAAAAGATCTGGAGGAACTGGTGTTGGACTGGGGTGGGCAAAGTTAAAAACCACACACCAGGTTATAGTCCAACCAATTTATTTGGAGGTACTGCGCTTTGAAAGCTAGTGCCTCAAATAAATCTTTTGGACTATAAGATCTATAACCTGGTGTTGTCTAATTTTTAACTTTGAAAACAATGGGCATTGTACAGCTAAATTTCAGCATCTTTATTTTTCCATCAATATAAAGTAAAAACACAATCACAAAAATGATTTTCAAAGTAGTAAAACAAAAGCCATGTATTTTCACCACTACTTTGTAACTGAAATGAAAAGAATGAAAAAAAGAATTTACAATCAAACTTCCAAAGGCATCATATGATTTGGACAATTTCAACAGAAATATAGGAAAGAATGTTATATCAAATGGTTTTTGGTAATAAATCAATCGTAGTAAATATTAAACAGTAGAATAATACTCAAATTACACCAAAAATAAAGTAGATACTCCTTTATACCACTATTCCGTATACTTTTTTCTTTGAGATGAACATATCAAATCAGATACGCTGACATAGAGAAGAAAATATTTATGCTTTAATTTTAAAAAAGATAAAACAGACATAGTTCCATAGGGCTACTCTCTCATTACAGAGAGATGACTGGTAGTGAGGTTTAACCTAGGGCCACCATGCTTCAGGTGATGTTAAGAAGGCAGGACCTTCATGGTAACCTCAGCTGGTGCAGGAGTTTATCCCATGCTGATGGTATCACACTGCATTACAAGTCATCCATGGAGCCAACTGAGCTTACCAAATTGTTTTACAAAATACCTGAATTGTAACTGTGCTTCGTTCTTCATATTTACATTCACATCTCAAGCAATAAGCTTCAACATCTTGTCCAGCAACTGGCATGGGAACAACAACATGTAGGCAATCACTGGAAAAGACAAATAACAATTACTATCAAAGTGCTATAAGCTCTCACTGACATTTGATTCTAGATGAATATTATGTGATGTTTGTTCAGATTTTTTCAATTATGCCAGTGGAGGGAAAGATAACTATATTTATCTCTAAATTAAAGAAAAGATAACAATAACAGTATGACTCCAAATATTTTAGTTAACTTCTAATTGTTGAAACATGAAAACAAAAGTACCTTAGCAGATTCATATTTTGCAAAGAATAGTTTCTATATTTGTTCTGTGATATAACTGGAAATAATAACCTGCATTTATAATACCTTTGACACAGCAAAATAAGTCAAATAGTTTTAAATGAGTCTTATCAGTCAAAAATTGAAATACTGGGACAGTTGACTTAGAAGTATGTATCTTAAAACGATAACAGAGAAGTACAGAAGTGGATAGAGTATAGAGGGGTATAGAGTGTGAATCCTAGGCTTAGGACCAACATATCTGAAAGAACAACAGCCAATGGTGGAGCAACTGATATACAGGAAATGCAAAACACCAGAAATTTCAGGAGAGGCACAGTGATCTCGCAAATTTGTAGGACTAGGGGAGATTATACTGATAGGAAGGAACAAGACCACAGACTGATTTTAGCTAAGAATTTAGCCTTGGCCAACTCTAGTAAAGAGATAAACTGTAACTTTTGGTTAAGAAGAAATACTGATCATGTAACCTGGTGATTCTTGACCTGGAAGCAGCACCAACAGGATACAAGTTACAACATGGGGACCAGGTGTTCGTCTGAGAATAGGAGAGGCAACAATTGCAGAATATATTGAAAGCATATTTAAGGCCATGTGATTAAATGCCCAGAATCAGCTATAATGTGCAAAGATAAAGATGACTCACACTATCACTAACAGCAGAAGCTCAGAATTGAGAAGATTCTGGACAGAGCTACAGCAGTATCTTAAAGATTTAAAGCTTAAACAAGTTATTTTTTGGTAATCCGATGAAATCTGCTATTTCCAAACTCCTCTGTCAACTGTTATAATCTTGGTGACGACAACAAGGAACTTTCGGTTGAGAGACACAGATTAGCATCATTGTGTCCAAGAACCCTAAAGCAGTTATGTCACAAAACATTAGCATTGGCTAAGTAATCCTAATCACCTGAACTGCACTGAAATTTTCTGCTCTGCAGAGGCACCAATACTACTATTTGGAACATTTTTCTCCATTAGCAGTTGAATATCTCCTCGCTGTAACCAACCTGAATAAATTAATTTGCTCTTCCAGTGCCTCAATGAAGTAAATAGTGGAAATCATAGCGAATAGTGAGACTTCACATTACCAGGTTAGAAGACAGGACTTGTGATGACTAAATTTGTAGGGCAATGCTGTCTGCATATGATGTTTAGGGTTTGCAAACAGGATTTCTCAATTTGCGTAAAGATTCCCATTCTAGAAGTCGCTGCCACACATGGATCGCAGTGGTCCATGCAGTTTCAGCAGAAATTAGAGGAATGTAGGACAGGGCCGTGTCAATACTGGTCTTATCCTATAATTTGTCATCAATTTTAGGTAGATGGCACAAAAAAAATCTCGTCATGTGACCGTGTAATCTTGCAAGTGGGCTTGGTCTGCATAAGCTCTTGGATGCTTAGATGATGTCAACTGGTTAAATGCCATCAGTTATAGCGACTATAGTAGGAGCTGGAGTTAACTGCGAGATTTGTTCACAACGCAAGTGAGTCAGTTGGTAGCTAAAATAAGGAAAAGATAAAAGGCACATTTCGAAAGAGATCACAGGAACAGAGAATGCTAGGGTACATCTGCACAAATCATTGAAGAAGGCAAGCCATATTGAGAAAGCAGTTAAGATATTCTGAACTTTGCAAATACAGCTAAAAATCACACAACAACAGGTTATCGTCCAACAGAGTTGAGTGTGTGGTTCTGGAAAAGTACAGCAAGTCAGGTAGCATCCGAGGTGCAGGAGAATTGACGTTTCGGGTATAAACCCTTCATCAGACCTGTTCCACAACCATCTGATGAAGAGGCAGCGCCTCGAAAGTTAGTGCTTCAAAATAAATCTGTTGGACTAAATTCAATTTTGGTCATCATACTTTCGAAAGGGTATGATGACATTGGTCAGGTGCAAAAATAAATTTTTGAGAATGGCTTCAGGGATGAGAGACTTCAGTTTATGTGGAAAAATTGGAGAAGCTAGAGATGTTCTCTTGAGACATCAGCAGTTTGAGAAGAAATGTAATAAAGATGCTCAAAATCACGAGGGGGCTAGACAATAGCAGAAGGATCAATAACCAGAGGACACTGCACTGATTGGCTAAAGAACCAGAAGCAACATGAGAGAATAAAAAAAAACACATAGCAAATGGTTCGGATCTGGAAGTGGGAACACAATTAGTGACAATGAGGCCTCTGTGTCATGAAGAAAAAGTGTTAACAAGGGAATGTGGTGCAGGTGGGATTTCACAAGCTTTTCTTGAGCTGTAGGTTAACAGCCAAACTTTCACTTGAAGCTTTAAAATTGTCTAATTTAAACAACAATTGTCTGTTCTCTGTCAATTAAATGAATGCAGTTGCTTGAATAAGTTTTAACTATTGTAGAAGAGAGCTGACTGAGCAGTTGAAACTGGATAGTGAATCACCCACCCTCTGGATAGGCAAACAGGTTCTGTAACTAGATAGGACAAGCCACAACATGGCAGCAATAAGATAACTTGGGGTATTTGGTGCAAAGGGGGAGGGTGATGCTACTTTTTGTATAATTTTTCATTCTCAACCTCCCTGGTGACTGTTCAAAGCCATTAATTAGCCCAGCAGTTCAGTGATTGGCGATAGTCAAAATTAAATTAATAGCATAACTAATATCACTAACAGCTGAGTTATAACTCTAAACTTGACATCTAATTAGTTAAATGAAACAATGAAATTAGTAGGGATGGTAATATATTGCAGCTGAAGTTGATGACTACCTTGGTAATCCACAGTAACTGCCTCTGAAGATTAATGAACTTGATGAGCTGAAGTCCAATCTACTGATACTGTCATGCATCAGGGAGACACAAAGTTAATCTAATAACAGAAGGTAGCCACATGTGAGACTTAAGACTATGATTGAAGTTTGTGCAACTATGAGTGAAGCAAGTACAGAAATCTAGAGATAGGAATTTAGTATCTACTGTTGTACAACAGCTTATATGTTGCGTAGACAGAAGCAGGGATGGGAGAGAGGATTAGCAAACTGACCTTGCCACCATGATGCAGATAGTCATTGAAGGGTAGGGAGTGAAGAGAAAAGTACTTGTACTAGTGATAAGTATAGTATAGGAATAGATGCTCCTCCCTATGCATCTGAGAGGTTCTGATGAGGGATTATAAGTATCTAGGGTCTAAAAGCAGAACTATAAAGGTTGTCTTGCTCTCCAGCTGTGCCATGTGCAAATTAGCATGAGGTAAATAATATTAGAATTGAATGTGACCCAAAGATTGAATGGGGAGAAATAAGTTTAAGGATGGGAAGAAAATAAAATGTGATTGGGTGATTTAGTAAAATGAGATCCACTACAGAAATGAGAAATCTTCATTTGGAGGATTAAAGTATAGAATCAATTTGGCTGAATATAAGTACTAGTGAAAGAAAAAAGACTTATGGGAGTGTTTTTTGTTCCAATAATAGTTATACTTTAGGACAAGATAAATTACAAAATACTGGAGGCTTGTTAGAAAGATAATACAATAATTAAGACCTTTTAATCATCATAAACTGAATCAAGTTACCAAAATGGGCCTGGAGACTAAGTTCATAGTGTATTTGGGATAGTTTCATATATGTAATAAGATACTTTTGTAAAGAAAATAATCTCTTTAAAATGGACAGAAGGAACTGTACAAAATACCTCCCAAAAGCCAAATTACTTCACTTCAACTGCAGCCAAAGCAGGCTCTTACCATAAGACTCCAATGAATGATTATTAAATAACGCAAGTACTCCAGGACTGTCCAGTGAACCCTCAAAAGGTGTGAAGGCTCGAAGCTTCGGTACTGTTGAACAAGGCTAGGAAGATCATAAGGAATTCCTGCTTAACTGACTTTGCTTTGTGGAAGAATATCTTAAAGCTAACATCTGCAGCAGTTTTTGTTTGTGTTGTGAATACATAGTTCTTCCAAAATTAACTTTGTAAAAGAAGCTGGAATAGATGGAAACTTTTGACAATTTCTGTATTGAACAGTTTACCGTGTGACTTTGAAATTGAAATTCAGAAAAGTTAGTGTGTGGTGGTTCTTCTGATGCAAATAGAATTGTGTAGTAGAACCAAGAACTTGGGCTTGAAACATTTGTTATTAGGAAATTACAAATTATTAAAGTTGTAGCAGGATATTTAAGTCAGAATATAATCAATCAGCATGATTATGTGAAAAAGCAATTTGAATAATTTGTCATATAAGAAACACAGCAGTTTTGATCTGCTAATGGAATGTGGGCTATGCCAGCATTTACCGCTCATCTGTCATTGCTTTTGAGGTGGTGGTGAGCTGTCATCTTGAACACATTTACATGTTAACTTACTTTATTTTGATTCTGAACTGAATTAGGAAAAATGGTTGTTTTACAACTGTAGACTAGTGAAAGAACTGTCGGAGATTTTAATTGTTGGAGTGTGCTGTGGAGCTACCCTTATGATGCGTGTTGAAATTCTGCAGAGTATTTTCTGTGTCCTTGCCACCTCCATTTTTCCTCCAAATTGTGTTAATTTTTAAAAAATTGATGCTATGAGACTTTAATGGACCTGGTGTAAATGCTGAGGAGTCCTGCTAGGGAAACTCTTGTGACTTAGGGATATTTGTATGTTTTTAAAAACACACAACCAGACCACAAATGTGTTATGCAACTAAAGTTTGGCAATGTTCTGGAAAACTTCATCTGAAGTCATCAGCTAACAATCAACTTCCAGGTACTACGACATGGGTCTGAAATGTTCACTGTATAATCTGCCACAATCTGCCACATGGGCGGAATGGTGGTTAGCACTGCTGCCTCACAGCGCCAGAGACCTGGGTTCAATTCCCGCCTCAGGTGACTGACTGTGTGGAGTTTGCACGTTCTCCCCGTGTCTGCGTGGGTTTCCTCCGGGTGCTCCGGTTTCCTCCCACAGTCCAAAGATGTGCAGGTCAGGTGAACTGGCCATGCTAAATTGCCTGTAGTGTTAGGTAAGGGGTAAATGTAGGGGTATGGGTGGGTTGCGCTTCAGCGGGTCGATGTGGACTTGTTGGGCCGAAGGGCCTGCTTCCACACTGTAATGTAAAAAAAAATCTGTCTCATGAGAAACCCCGCTGAACTAAAATTGTAAATTAAACCTATCCTACAAAAGATGTGCTTAATGAGTCTGCACTTAGCCAAATGTCCTTTTTTTTATTTTTTTGCAATGGATGCTTGTCTCAACAGTGACAGCTTCTACACATTTTTCTCCTCTTCCCACTACCCACCCAGCCCATAAGATTTGTGTTAGGCCCTGTGAAATTGTCTGTCTCATCAAAACATCTTTGTACTTTAAAATTTTTAGAAGAAACAGACTAGCCAGTAGTATTGGAGTCATAGGCAATCAACCACCTTTTCTAAGGAATTCCAGGTTATGAAAATTAACGTTGGACTTTCCCAGTAGAAATACTGCAAACAAAGGGAAATAAAGCCACAACACTTGACAAAAGTTTCCTGTCATCAGCTTCCAATCAACAATGTTTTCCTTGGCATACAAAACAAATTTCAGTCACTACAAGGTAGTTTCTAATAAACACAGGACCACAGCAGAAAGCTCAACTTATCACAAGTCTGTAGTTAATTGGGAAAGCACAGAAATAACTGCTGCATGAAGCAGAATACGAGTAGAGTTTTCAGCCCCTCAAATGTATTCTATTGTTCAATGTGCTTATAGCTGATGTGTGCTTTTGTTCCTTAGCCCTCATAGCCTTAGGTAAATAATTGCAAATTTAAAATTGAGTTAGCATCTACTGCTTTTAATGGGAGATGTTCCAAACTTTTATTACTTTGTTTGAAGAGGTACAGTATTTTCCAACTTCTGGATGTCTTGGTTATGATTTTAATGTTTGTCTCCATGTCCTGTATTTCCCCCATCTGCAGAAAAAGGTTTCTCTTTATCTAACTTAGCAATACTGAATCAAAACCTAAAGAATCAAATCACCCTTTAACCCTCAATTGTCCAGCGAAGACAATTTATGTAATCTTTCTGCATCATCTAACTCATAGAATCAAGGTTACATTTCTGGTAAATCTACGCTACACCTTTTCCAAAGCCAACACAGGTAAAACATCTCAAAACCTGGAATCAGAGCTGAATGTGTGCCAGATTTCAGATATGCCAATTTTTAGATTGGTGGTTCAGGCCAGTTCAAGGGTTGCTCCAAACATGGGAAAAGGCAGGCATGCCACGCTGATTAACTAATCTGCACAATTTGGCAACACAATCTTGCCAAACTATAAAATAAATTGTTTTACTCATCAAGCAATAATTAAATTAATTTTGTGACAGCTTAAAGTCCAGTTTTTGGAAAGCTAGATTTGAGATACTGCATCTGTAAATCCTTTCTTATTGTGGTGCCCAGAATTTACACAATACTCCATCCATAATCTAATAAGATATAAATTTTCGTCCACCACTCTACTAAAACTGGAGCCCATTAAAGAACTTTACTTGAAAGAGATTATGTACCTCATGAACAGATACAATTTTCACAACTCACCAGGGTAGTACGTTGTTAATCAAATCCCACTGAGTCACTAAACATTAAAAGTTCTTGAAACAACTGAAGAATCCAATTTGCCTCTTACTACTATCCAGGATAAAAGCAAACCAAACCAGGTTCTCAGACAAACAGAAACTCTTGTTACGTTAGAAATCCTATCCTTTTACTATTGTCAATGTATGCCCCTTTTAAAACACACACGCACACACACTCACCCAATGGGGGAAAAAGTCAGAAACACCACTTTGTATGACCAACCCAAAATCTCAAACTAGATGGGTTGATACTATAATCATTAATTCCTTTCTTTGGTGATGCCCCATGATACTTGCATATAGATGGTCATCAGTTCACTCGTCGTTGAGTTGATCTGGGGTATTTCTAGTTGTTTTTGGTTTTGGAGGTATTTCAGCTTTTCTCACTTTTTATTCTTTTCTGTCTTGCTCTTTCAGCAGAAAATTGGAGAGAGCAAGTTTGTTGAAAAAGATTGATCCAGCTGTATTCTTGAAATTTCCTTGACATCTTGAGTTTACTCCTCTAAGTCTGTAATAAACTGCAACCTGACCAATCAAAGGCTTTTTTTATACACAGAGCTCTCATGAACACAAAACAATTTAGCACAAATTGAAAGCCAGAATTCTGCCTATAGGCAAAATTTAACCTGAAGATACCCAAGTGGGGGAACAAATTGTCTTAACATTGTCCTAGTGTGACATTGTTTTTATAAAGAAGAGAATATAAGGAGTCATTTGCAGCTTACTGGTGCACATGAAACAATGTCCATTGTTTCTCTTTCAGTCCATAGGCCAGATAAATAGAGATTTTTAAAACATGTCATCTGTTACACAATGTAGAAACCACATACTAAGAATACTAACACTCATCAATCCTAACACTGATAATCCATTACCTCAAATATGAAGTGGGGCCCAAATTAAGACCTGGTATGCATTACATCTCTGGACCACCAGCTCCCATCTTTCACTTTATTAGTGGAAGAAGCTGGCAGCAAGGGAGTTATGGGATTGCAGGGAAAAGGGTGCAAAAGTATTTGTATATTCATTTAGACAGATACATATTTTTACAGAATTCATAACCACTTTAAATTAGCATTTTTTGGTTGGCAAGCTCTATACAATAGCACCATCTAATGGTCACATTTACAAATGTGTTGTGGAAAACTAAAGCTATGGTATATTTTCACTTCAAAGATTGTTAGGCAAGTGTAACAGGTGGGCAACAAAGTATTTCCTTGCAGAATTTTGATCAAAAAGGAGCCAGGACACTACATTTAGTGTTCTAAAAATGCAAAGAAATGGAACAGACTTGAAAGAACAAAATGATAGTAATTATTTCCATTTAATCATCCCATTAGAAGTTTTTGCTTGCCACAAATACAAATATTCAGGATTACTGATATCAGGCACTCACATAATCTGCTTATGTTTGGCCTTAATGCTCGTACAGTAACATAGCCTTGGGTAACAATAGTACCTCCTTGTAACCCAAAATAAATAACTACTTCCACAAATCTATTACCTTAATCTCAAAAAATGGACATAGGTGAGAATGTTTAATAGAAAATAATTTGCTTTATTTCATAGGGAATGAATATATTTGAAATAGCTGTTATTATCAGATTCAGTAAGTTCAAACACTACAACTCGTCTTCATGCATTAATATAATGAACATGCTGAACTTCCCAACCAGTGGGCCATTTGATTTGAATTCAACAAATTAATTTCCAACATTTCTGAATTTACCTATTGCATAACATTTTAAGCAGGCTCAGTGCTTTCAGTTTTCCTGTTTCAAAAACCTGCTTGTGTCTGTATATTTATTATCTTTGTCTATTCACAGGCAAAAATGAGATAATTGACACTCCAATAGCATCAACATGAGTTCAGCAGCATCAAGGTTACTCACCTTCTCAGGGCCATTTTCTGAAACATCTGCAAACATTACACTAGTGCTTCTTAAAACAAATTCCCAACATGATGTCCGTTCAAAGCTTGAGAATTGCCATGACCCACAGTAAGAACTATGGGACAGGAAGGTGTTTCAAAGATTTTAATTTCGAGATTTAAAAAAAATCTTAACCTTTGAATGGGTTTCTTGGAGCAGGAATCACACCTCAAAGATTGGTTAGGAAGGCAGGATTTTTAATAAAAAGTCCAAGGATTTAAAACTCTTTCACAGCTGTTAGTCACTGTAGCCATTGCCAGTGTTGTAAGTCTCAATTTGAGAAGCCCTGCACCATGCCTTAAAACGCAACATTTAAAATAATCTTTTCCAAGTCCTTTATGTAGAAAAATTATCAAGAAATCTTAAAAGGATATGCCAGGTTCACATTAATGCCGTATTTTGCTTTTAGATTAGTGTTTAATTCACCATTTCTCTTCCAGGAATGCCCATCTTAAAGAAATTTTGCTCTTCAAATAAAATTTATATTATCTCTATTTAATTTGTTGTGATAGATTTCTTTTTCCCATCTCTTACTTATTCAATTCTGACAAAAAGTCATGACTGAAACATTAACTCTCATTTCACAAATGCTTCAGATCTGTGTATTTCTAATAATGTGTTTTTATTTCATTAACTGTTAAGTATGTATAGAAAATTAATGATTTAATGGTGGTAGAAAAAAGGAAATGGTACATTGGTGCAATTGTTTCTGAGGCACACAGTTGAGACACTGTTGGCTTTTGTTACCCATCTGGAGTGCCTGATGCTAAAAGCAAAGATCTAGCCAATGTTTTTAATTGCACTGGACTAAAAACCTTTGGATTGATTTTAAAAAAAAAGTCTTCTTGAGAATATGGACGTGCTGCCAAAATTGACAATTATTGCTTGTCACAGAGTCATAGTCATAGAGATATACAGCATGGAAACAGACCTTTCGGTCCAATCCGTCCACGCCGACCAGATATCCCAACCCAACCTAGTCCCATCTGCCAGCACCTGACCCATATCCCTCCAAACCCTTCCTATTCATATACCCATCCAAATGCCTCTTAAATGTCGCAATTGTACCATCCTCCACCACTTCCTCTGGCAGTTCATTTCCATACATGTACAACCCTCTGTGTGGAAAAAGTTGCCCTGTAGGTCTCTTTTTTAAACCTATGCCCTCAAATTCTGGACTCCCTAACCCCTGGGAAAAGACTTTGCATATTTACCCTATCCATGCCCCTCATAATTTTGTAAACCTCTAAGGTCACCCCTCAGCCTCTGACGCTCAATGGAAAACAGCCCCAACCTGTTCAGCGCTCCCTATTAAATCCTCCAACCCTGGCAACATCCTTGTAAATTTTTCCTGAACCCTTTCAAGTATCACAACATCTTTTTAATCGGAAGGAGACCAGAATTGCACGCAATATTTCAACAGTGGCCTAATCAATGTCCTGTACTGCCGCAACATGACCTCCCAACTCCTGTACTCAATACTCTGACCAATAAAGGGAAGCATACTAAACGCCTTCTTCACTATCCTACCTACCTGCGACTCCATTTCAAGGAGCTATGAACCTGCACTCCAAGGTCTCTTTGTTCAGCAACACTCCCTTTAAGTGTATAAGTCCCTACCATTAAGTGTATAAGTCCTGCTAAGATTTGCTTTCCCAAAATGCAGCACCTCGCATTTATCTGATTTAAACTCCATCTGCTATTTCTCAAGCCACTGACTCATCTGGACAAGATCCTGTTGTAAACTGAGGTAACGCTCTTCGCTGTCCACCATACCTTCAATTTTGGTGTCATCTGCAAACTTACTAAGTGTACCTCTTATGTTCGCATCCAAATCATTTATGTAAAAGTAGAGGACCCAGCACTGATCCTTGTGGCACTCCACTGGTCACAGGCCTCCAGTCAGAAAAACAACCCTCCACCACGACCCCCTGTCTTCTACCTTTTGAGCCAGTTTTGTATCCAAATGGCTAGTTCTCCCTGTTTTCCGTGAGATCTAACCTTGCCAGTCTCCCATGTGGAACCTTGTTGAACACCTTACTGAAGTCCATATAGATCACATCTAATGCTCTGCCCTCATCAATCCTCTTTATTACTTCCTCAAAAAACTCAATCAAGTTTGTGAGGCATGATTTCCTATGCACAAAGCCATGTTGACTATCCCTAATCAGTCCTTGCCTTTCCAAATACATGTATGTCCTATCCCTCAGGATTCCCTCCAACAACCTGCCCACCGCTGATGTCAGGCTCATGGGTCCATAGTTCCCTGGCTTGTCTTTATCGCCATTCTTAAACAGTAGCACCACGTTAGCCAACCTCCAGTCTTCCGGCAGCTCACCTGTGACTATCGATGATACAAATATCTCAGCAAGAGGCCCAGCAATCACTTCTCTAGCTTCCCACAGAGTTCTCGGGTACACCTGATCAGGACCTGATCAGGGATTTATCCGCCTTTACCTGTTTCAAGACATCCAGCACTTCTTCCTCTGTAATATGGACATTTTGCAAGATGGCACCATCTATTTCCTTGCAGTCTATATCTTCCATATCCTTTTCCAGAGTAAATACTGATGCAAAATACTCATTTAGTATCTCCCCCATTTTCTCCGTAAACCGCTGCAGTGAAGTCTGAAGGTAGTCCCAAAATACTAATTCTTAGCAATAGTACCAATTCTTACTAAGAACTCGAGGTTGCAATTAGGAGTCAATCACATTGATGTGTGACTGGTGTGATAAATTGGACAGCTTTAATAGAAATTTCTAGATCTTTTCACCTCAAGGAAATAAGGTTTGAGTTTCCTTGATGAACCAGTGTGTTTTTACAACTATCTGACAGCATCATCTTCACTTTTTAGGAAGAAAAAGTAAATTCAAATTTTCAAACTCATGGAGTTTCAACTCCCATTTCTACATTACAGAGTCCAGACTTCTATTCTTAGTCCAGTTTCAGTACCGCTACATTACCATACTCCACATTAGACTCAGATTATAATGGTAAATTCACTTGTCTTCTCTTTAAATAAGGAGAATCTATGCTAAACTAACTTATTTACAAGATAATTGTTAGTCTGACTAAAATATTTCAACAACATCCAATTGAGCAGCCTTTCATTCATAAGGCCAAAACATTCTAGATATTTCCCCTCAAGAACGACAGGAATATTAATGTTGGATTAAACAACTGTAAAGCGACACCCTTTACACTATTCAAAACAACATTGACAGGGCACAGATTTTCAAACTGACATTCATGAGGAGCTTCCAGCAAAGTATGAAGTCATCATAATAACCTTTCTTTGAGTCGGTTTCATGAATTCTATCTCCTAGTTGTTTTGTATTTTAACATATTACTTTCGGTACTGTTATTAAAAACAAATTTCTGGTTCAGTGATTAAATGGACACGTCAAAGGAAAATCTTGCAGACGGAACTAGTGACTTTGGCTAAATACTCCACACAAGAACGTTCAAAATTCATCGACTTGAGTTACTCTTAGACCTTCTCTTTTTATTGACAGAGGCAGTCACACAAACCTTTGAAGGAAAATTCATGAAAAGACTAATGAGGAATAGCAGGTATTCTATATTGAGACAAGTCTACTTACCAATCTTTCTGTGATATATTTTTACTATAAATGTGGCCAGCATTGTCTTTGTATGGCGGACAAATACATTTACACCTGATATCTGCAAAATTCTGAAACAGAAGAGGAATAATTAAACTACATCAACCGTACAATTTATGTGTATTGACTTGTATTTGGATATATTGCCTATTTTTGAATGTGTAGGGAAAACTTAGGAGTATATTTATATGTGAATATACATTATAAAGTACGTACATCACTAAAGTAGTTTTCAACTAATATACTACACAGCATTAGAACTGAGCCTCAGCATTTAGAAACTTTAAGTCTAATCCATTTATCAGTAAATAATTGGCAACAATCAGAATGTGGATTCGTATAACACAGGAAGCCATTTGGCTCATCAAGTTATGCCTATTCTTTGACATTCAAGAACACGCACATTAAGAGCAGTGGTTGACTATGTGAACCCTTGACCTTGTTCCACCAGTTGATAAGATCATGGCTAATCCAATTGAGACCTTAAGTCCGCTTTCCTGCCTATCCCACTTAACCCTTAACTTGTCGATCAAAAATCTATTTTACTTTAATTGTTCAATGACTCAGCTTTCTGGCAATGCTCAAAAAATAGTGCACAAAGTTAAAAATCTCACAACACCAGATTATAGTCCAACAGGTTTATTTGAAAGCACTAGCTTTCAGAGCGCTGCTCCCTCATCAGGTGATTGTGGAGAATAAGATTGTAAGACACAGAATTTATAGCAAAAGTTTACAGTGTGAACTGGGCATTGACCAGGTTGTGGGCCTTTAGCTTAATCTGGTGAGAACTGTCACCCAGAGGAGGTCATGAGTAATGGGAGCAAACATTGGTTTCAGGAGGGTTTATGGACGGAGAAGGAGGCTGCCAGAGATTTGATTAAATTCCCTACAGTGTAGAAATAGGCCCTTTGGCCCAACTGGTCCGCACCGATGCTCCGGAGAGTAACCCACCCATACCCATTTCGCTCTGACTAATGCACCTAACACTATGGGCAATTTAGCATGGCCAATTCACCTGACCTGCACATCTTTGGACTGTGGGAGGAAACCGGAGCACCCACAGGAAACCCACGCAGACACGGGGAGAATGTGCAAACTCCACACAGACAAGGCTGGAATCGAACCTGGTGCTGTGAGGCAGCAGTGCTAACCACTGAGCCACCGTGCGAGGGGAAGGGTCAAGACGCTGTAAGAGATGTGAGGTGTAGAAGGGGCTGCAAGAGGTATTGAGGGGACAATGAGGTTGTAAGAGATGTAGGGAGAGCCTTGTTGAAAAGTTTGAGGTTGGGGGGGAGAGGGAGGCTGCAAATGAAAAAGAGCATTAGATCTATCAACAAAGGAATATTCTGCTAACTAGAACAGAGAACAGTACAGATCAGGAACAGAACATTTGGCCCACCATGGCTGTGCTGACCACAATGCTATTCTAAACTAAACTCACCTGCCTACATATCATCAGTCTTCCTTTATTTTCTGCCTGTTCATGTGTCTGCTAAATGCCTCTTAAACATCTGCTTCTACCACCTCCAATGACAGAGCTTTCCAGGCACCTACTGCTCTGTATATAAAAAAAAAATTCCCCCTTTTGCCTTAAACCTATGACCCCTATTATTTGACATTTCCACCCTGAGGAAGAAATTGACTACATGCCCTATCCATGCCCCTCATAATTTTACATATTTCTATCAGGTAGACCCCTCAGCCTACCCCAGAACTAATCCAAGTTTGTCTAATCTTTGCTTATAGCTAATGCACTCCAATCCAGGCAACATCCTGGTAAATTACTTTTGCACCCTCTTCAGAGCATTCACGTTTTTCTGATAGTGCAGTGATCAAAACTGTGCACAATACTCCAAGTGCGGCCTAGCCAAACATGCATATGATTTCTTTACCACCTTATCTACTTGTACTGTCACTTTCAGGGAGCTATGGACTTGGACTCTAAATTCTCTCTGTATATCAATGCTCCTTAGGATCCGCCTATTTATAGTATACTTTCGTCTTGCAATTTGATCTCCCAAATACATCACCTATCACTTGTCTGGATTAAACCAAGCCTAGCCCTCACCTATCTACTGCTTCTTCACCTGCTCTCCAGCGGATTTATATCCTGGTGCATCCTATGATATCCTTCCTCACCATTCACGCACTATCAATTTTCATTTAGTCTGCAAACCTATTAATCAGACTCACATTTTCATACAAATCACTTATATATATTACAAACAGAGGTCCCAGCTCTGATCCTTACGGAAAACCACTGGTCACAGACCTCCACAGCTCAACATTTCAAGTTACTGAGACAATGAATTCCTTGCAAATGAATGTCTCATTATTTTTTAGATTAGATTCTTTACAGTATAAAAACAGGCTCTTGGCCCAACAAGTCCACACCAACCCTCTGAAGAGTAATCTACCCAGACCCATTCCCCTACATTTATCCCTGACTAACGTACCTCACACTATGGACAATTTTTAGCATGGCCAATTCACCTAACCTGCATATCTTTGGATTGTGGGAGGAAACCAGAGCACCCAGAGGAGACCCACAGACAGTCGTCTAAGGCAGGAATCGAACCCGGGTTTCTGGTGCTGTGAGGCAGCAGTGCTAACCACTGAGCCACCGTGTCGCCCTAAATTTAGGGCAACATAAGTTCAGGAGTTACTATACGTGGAAAAGCTGTAATGGATCCTATTATACTAAACACAGTGAATTGTTAAATTTAAAATCCAACAGTGAACTCTCAGGTGCAGTCAACAGAGTTATAACTGCCTAGTTAAAATGTTCCACCTTTGTATGTATGATGGAAATGCATTTGCATTAACCTGACTAATCTGTAGAAGATGTGTTTAGTGTGATGGCTTTTCATGTATAGAAGTGCTATTTTGGGGAAAAAAAGATTTTCTTTTTAATCTCATGCCTGTTATCTTTTACAAATTTAAATACTGTGGTGTCTAACAAATTCATGTTCTCCCTGCAAGTTTGGACACTAGATAATTGAGGATATTGTTAATTATTCTAATGATGCTTGTGAGAGTCCAAATACCCCATAATTCTACACCAATACAGAAATATTGTTATGTGTCAGCCTTGCTTAAAAATTCATTTTAGTTAGAATAAAACATAGCCCTTGAGAAAAGCTTAAGGGGAGATGTCAATAAAGAAAAATGATATTTACTCCCATTCTCTGGAGAATAGAATTCCACAGAATAAGGAGGAAGGAAAAAAAAAAGTCTTAAATGGAAGACACATTTTTAGAACTGTTTGCCATTGTTATAAACCATCCCAAAAAGATTAAACATTCTCCTAATATATACCCTTTCAAGTCTTCTCAAGACTGTATAAGTTTCAATAGGATTACTTATTCTTTTGAACTCTGAGTACAGGCCCAGTCTGCTTCTTGTGCTTTATATTGCTTCATCTCAGGAATTAATTGACTGAACCTTGTTTAAACTGTTTCTAATAAAGTTATATCCTTTTTCAAATAAGACAACCAAAATTGCTCACAGTACTCCAAATGCAGTCTTATCAGTACACCTACAGCAACGGTTCCTGCTTTTACAATCGATTCCCTTTGGAATGAACTCAAATTTTCCTTCCTAATCACTTCTACCTGCATATTAACTTTTTATAATTCATATACCAGGACACACAGATCCCTCTAACACACAGCTCTGCAATATCCCTTCAATTAAATATACTGCTCTTCTATTCTTGTTACCAAAATAGACAAGTTTACATTCTCCCACATTATATTCCATCTAACAATATTTTGCCTATTTATTTAATTTACATAGATCTCATTGTAGATTATTTTTGTCCTTTGAACAATTTACTTTTCAACCTAGCTTTGTTCATTAGCAAATATAGCAACCATAGGTGCTTTCGTCCAAATAATTAAAATAGGTCAGAAATAGTTGAGGCCCCAGTACTGATCCCTGAGCCATTCCATTAGTTACTGCTTACCAACCCAAAAATTACCCATTTTATCCCTACAGTTTTCTGCTAATTAATGAAAGCTTCATCCAAGCTAAGGTGATATAATAATAATGAGCTCTTATTTTGTTTAATAACTTTTCGTTGTGGTATCTCATTGGATGCCATTTGGAAACCAAAAGCATCACATCTACCGGTTCCCCTTCATCCACCTTGCTTGTTACTTACTTAGCGAACCCTAATAAACTAATCAAATATGATTTTCCTTTCACAAACCATAATGACGCAAGTGATAGCAATAGTTTCAATCCTCGCCCTTTCCTCATGGGCCTGTAATCTTTGCTTTTTCAAGTGTTTCTTCAATTTCGTTTTGAAAATGCTACGATCCTGTTAGAAATCACTAATATTTTTAAAAACAAACCAAACGTTTTTTAAACCAAGACACCTGTGCCACTAGATTTCACGTGTTAAACAAATTAAACTTCATTGTATATAGAAGAAATAAGCACTAACCTTACATACTTGGATATAAACCATATTTTTATGTAGTCAGGTTTATTTCTTAATTCCCAAGAATTCTCTTGACACATTAATCTTAAATATTACTTTTTGTACTTCAAAATATACAAAGATATTTATAATGAATAAAGTAGATATACATAGTCAAAAATGCAGTTTGGTTCTGTACAATAGTAAATCAAGGAAACAAAGAAAACATGTAACTTGACTCTAGCCAAAAATAAACAAAGAAAAGACCTCTCTTGCACATACAATACTATATGTACATACATTTGAGGTGCTAGGAGGGTCCGATAACTGAATAGACCTCCATTTTACCTTCATCAGAAAGACCTTAGACAGTGATCTGTTACTTACTTCTGTAGGAACCCCCACAAGCCAGTCATATACAGAATATTTCTCAGCTGCAGCTATTCTCAGGAAGTAAAACTTTAGTTAGTTTCTCTTGATTGTGGAGGCCTCTGTCTGGTTACCTTTTCAGTACATTCAAACAACTTGGCTGGATACTTTCTGTTGCAACAAGACATGTAATTTCTCCCATTGGTTTCAAATTAGGTAATCTTGCAGTTTCTATTCTCAAGTATCAAATCGAAATTAAAACTCCATTTTAAATTTTCCATATCACTGGAACCATTTCCATTATCAAGATGGATTGGATGATGATGGATACAAATTGTATAATGTTCACTCTCACTTCCCTCACATTCCCCAGCTGTATGAATTTTATGTGGATTGTTGCTGACCTTTTAAGTTCCCTTTCTGTATTTTTATCCTATCCTACTTCTCCACAATGGCCTTATTTATTGTAATACTGGCAGCAGCATCTTTAGTGCAAAGATTTAATTTCATTCCTCAGAAAGGCCCTCTTTATAAACACTAAAAAAAATCACCATTTTATTCCTAAATCAATTGTAGTTTTTATTATTTATATTTTGAGACTACTCAGTTTCCTTTTCAGGTTTCACCTTTTCAGATGGACTCACAGTGGAGCATCTGCAATGCTGAAGAGGTCATGGATAACACATTTAGTGAATTGGTTACACCGCAGGTTAGAATTGCTGAGGGAGACAGTGAATAGGTGACCAAAAGGCAGAGAAAGAGTAGGAAGGCAGTGCAGGTGTCCCCTGCGGTCAACTCCCTCCAAAATAGGTATACCGTTTTGGATACTGTTGGGGGAGATGGCTCACCAGTAGAGGGTAGCAGTTGCCAAAATCATGGCACCATGGCGGGCACTGCTGTTCAGAAGGGCAGGAAAAAGACTCGTAGGGCCATAGTCAAATGGGATTCTATTGTAAGGGGAGTAAATAGGCAGTTATGTGGCCGAAAACAAGACTCCCGGATGGTATGTTGTCTCCCAGGTGCTTGGGTCAGGGATGTCACCGAGCATTCTGAAAGGAGAGGGTGAACAGCCAATTGTCGTGGTGCACATAGGCACCAATGATAGAAGTAAAAAAATGAGATGAGGTCCTGAAAGTAGAATTCAGGGAGCTAGGAGAGAAATTAAAGAGGAGGAGCTCAACGGTAGTGATCTCAGGATTACTACCAGTGCCACGTGCTAGCCAGGGTAGAAATGAAAGAATAAGCAGGATGACCACATGGCTTGAGGGATGGTGTAGGAGGGAAGGGTTCAGATTTGTGGGACATTGAGACCGGTTCTGGGGAAGGTGGGACTATTACAAATTGGACGGTCTACACCTGAACCAGACGGGAACTAATGTCCTTTGGGGAGTTTTTGCTACTTCTGTTGGGGAGGTTTTAAACTAATGTAGCAGGGGGCTGGAACCAGAAAAGAAGACTAGTAGACAGTGAGGTGGAAACTGGAGACAGTAAGGATCACAAAGTTAGCATTACCAAGAGGAACAGTAGGCAAATGAATGCAAGAGAACTGGCAATCTGAAGTGCATATACCTTAATGCAAGGAGTATAGCGGGTAGGGCAGATAAATGTATGGTTCGGACTGGTGCCTGGGAGTATGATATTATTGCGATCACAGAGACTTGGTTGAAGGAAGGCCATGATTGGCAACTAAATGTTCCAGGATATTGATGCTTCAGGCAGGACAGGGAGGTAAGTAAAAGATGGGGGGGGGGGGGAAGAGAAGGAGTTGCATTGCTGGTCAGGGATGATATCACAGCTGTGCTAGGGGAGGACACTATGGAGGGCTTGAGCAGTGAGGCGTTATGGGTGCAATTGAGAAATAAGAAGGGTGCAGTTACATTGGTGGGGCTGTATTACAGGCATCCCAACAGTGAGCGTGATGTAGAACACAAATAGGTAAACAGATTATGGAAAAATATAGAGGCACCATGGTGGTGGTGATGGGAGATTTTAATTTTCCCAACATTGACTGGGATACACTTAGTGTCAGATGTCTGGATGGGGCAGAATTTGTATGGAGTGTCCAGGAAAGTTTTCTAGAGCAGTATATCAATAGTCCGACAAAGGAAGGGACCATATTGGACCTGGTGTTGGGGAATGAGCCAGGCCAGGTCGCAGAAGTTGCAGTGGGGGACTTCTTTGGGAATTGTGACCACAATTCTGTAAGTTTTAGAATACTCATAGACAAAGATGAGAGTGGTCTTAAAGGACGAGTACTAAACTGGGCCAAAGACAATTAAAACAAAATTATTCAGGAGCTGGGAAATGTGGATTGGACACAGCTATTTGAAGGAAAGTCCACATTTGATATGTAGGAGGGTTTCAAAGATATTCAAAGTTTGTGTTTCAAAGATAGGTTGAGGATAGTGCGGGATAGGCATGTCCCTTTAAAAACAAGGGATAGGAAAGGCAAGATTCGCGAACCATGGATGACAGAAGAAACTGTGCGACTAGCTGACAGGCAAAGGGAAACATACATAAGGTCCAGGCAGCTAAGAACAGAACGGTCCTTGGACGAATTTTGGGAGAGTAGGACCAATCTTAAATGAGGAATCAAGCAGGCTAAAAGGTGTGATGAAATAACTTTAGTGAGCAGAATTGAGGAGAATCCCAAAGCTTTTTATTCTTATAATCAGCAAGAGGGCAACCAGAGAAAGTGTTGGTCCATTAAGGATAAGGAAGGAAGGTTATGTGTCGAACATGTGAAAATGGGTGAGATTCTTATTGATTACTTTGCATCAGTGTTCACTGAGGAATGGGAGGTGATGAATGCTGAGATTAGAGACAGAAGTTTGTTTACTCAGGATCATGTTGACATTAGAAGGCAAGATGTGTTGGGTAGGCTAAAGCATATTAAAGTGGACAAATCCCCCAGGACCGGATGGGATCTAACCAGGTTGCTGAGGGAGGCGAGAGAGGAAATAGCTGGGACCCTGACAGATATCTTTGTAGTATCCTTACACACAGGTGAGTTGCCAGAGGACTGGAAGGTTGCTTATGTTGTCCACCTGTAGAAAAAGGATAGTAGGGATATTCCAGATAACTACAGACCAGTGAGCCTGACATCAGTGGTGGGAAAGTTGATGGAGAAGGTACTGAGGGATAACATCTATTTATATTTGGAAAAGAATGGGCTTATCAGTGAGAGGCAACATGGTTTTGTGTAAGGTAGATTGTGCCTTACGAACTTAGTAGAGTTCTTTGAGGAAGTGACCAAGTTGATAGATGAAGGAAGGACTGTAGATGCCATATACATGGACTTTAGTAAGGTATTTGATAAGGTTCCCCATGGTAAACTAATGGAGAAGGTGAAGTCACATGGTGTGCAGGGTGTTCTAGCAAGGTGGATAAAGAACTGGTTGAGCAACAGAAGACACAGAGGAGTAGTTGAAGGGAGTTTCTCTAAATGGAGGAAGGTGACCAGTTCTGATCCACAGGAATCAGTGCTGGGGCCATTGCTCTTTGTGATATACACAAATGATCTGGAAGAGGGCATTGTTGGTCTGTGGTGAAACGGTTAAAAATTATGTCCCAATACATGTGTGAATCTAACCGGAATGGAGGTGTTGCTTAGTCCCGTGTGAATCTTATTACACACCTCCCCGTGTGAATCTTCTTATCTGTATGTAACCAGAATGGAATGTGTTTTTTAGCCTTGCTCTGCTGTTCACATGAATGTTTATATCTGGAAAAGAGTATATCAGCTGGAAAAGTCTCCAGTTCGGGAGTCTGCTCCGGGGTTACGTTTAACCGCCGAGCGTGGGTTATTGGCAACCGCTCTACGAGAACTGACGGCTCCCAGTTCCGGGAACATGTAGAGTGAGTATAAGCCAGACCCGTTCTGGCGACGCTGCGGGGAATAAAATGCCCATATTCTAGCAGACTCGCCTCTTGGTCATTTGTTCTGTGTCAGACTACTCTCCTACGAACCTGACCCTGAGAATTTTTTAAAACATTT
>NC_057725.1:39045162-39059702 GCF_004010195.1 Chiloscyllium plagiosum
GTATGTGGTGTAAAATTATGTCCCAATACATGTGTGAATCTAACCGGAATGGAGGTGTTGCTTAGTCCCGTGTGAATCTTATTACACACCTCCCCGTGTGAATCTTCTTATCTGTATGTAACTAGAATGGAATGTGTTTTTTAGCCTTGCTCTGCTCTAACCGAAAATGGAAGGTGTCGCTTAGTCCCGTGTGAATCTTGTTACACACCTCCCCGTGTGAATCTTCTTATCTGTATGTAACCAGAATGGAATGTGTTTTTTAGCCTTGCTCTGCTCTAACCGAAAATGGAAGGTGTCGCTTAGTCCCGTGTGAATCTTGTTACACACCTCCCCGTGTGAATCTTCTTATCTGTATGTAACCAGAATGGAATGTGTTTTTTAGCCTTGCTCTGCTGTTCACATGAATGTTTATATCTGGAAAAGAGTATATCAGCTGGAAAAGTGTCTAGTTCGGTGAGTCTGCTCCGGGGTTACGTTTAACCGCCGAGCGTGGGTTGTTGGCAACCGCTCTACGAGAACTGACGGCTCCCAGTTCCGGTAACATGTAGAGTGAGTATAAGCCAGACCCGTTGTAAGTATGAGACCTGGTTGTGGCGACGCTGCGGGGAATAAAATGCTCATATTCTAGCAGACTCGCCTCTTGGTCGTTTGTTCTGTGTCAGACTACTCTCCTACGAACCTGACCTTGAGAATTTTTTAAAACATGGTCTGATCAGTAAGTTTGCAGATGACACTAAGATTGGTGGAGTAGCAGAAAGGGGACTGTCAAAGAATACAGGAGAATATAGATAGACTGAAGAGTTGGGCGAAGAAGTGGCAGATGGAGTTCAATCCAGGCAAATGTGAGGTGATGCATTTTGGGAAGTCTCATACTAGAGCAAATTATATTGTAAATGGAAGAGCCTTGGGAAAAGTTGATGAGTAGAGAGATCTGGGAATTCAGGTCCATTGTACCCTGAAGGTTGCTGCACAGGAGGATAGAGTGGTCAAGAAGTCATATGGTATGCTTGCCTTCATCGGACAGGGTATTGAGTATAAGAGCTGGCAGGTTATGTTAAAAGTGTACAGGACTTTGGTTTGGCTGCATTTAGAATACTGTGTACAGTTACCAAAAGGATGTGGATGCTTTGGAGAGGGTGCAGAGAAGGTTTACGATGATGTTGCCTGGTATGGAAGGTGTGAGCTATGAAGAGAGATTGAATAGGTTAGGATTGTTTTCATTAGAAAAAAGGAGATTGAGGGGGGAACCTGATTGAGGTCTACAAAATCTTAAAGGGTATAGACAGGGTAGATAGAGATAAGCTTTTTCCAGGGTGAGGAATTCAATAACGAGAGGTCACACGTTCAAGGTGACAGGTGAAAAGTTTAAGGGGGATATATGCGGCAAGTACTTTACACAGAGGGTGGTAGGTGCCTGGAATGTGTTGCCAGCAGAGGTAGTAGAGGCAGGCATGGTAGATTCATTTAAGATGTGTCTGGACAGATGCAAGAATAGGTGGGGAGCATAGGGATATAGTTGCTTAGGAATCGGGCTATAGGTTTAAACAGTGGATTTGGATCGGCTCAGGCTTAGAGGGCCAAAGGGCCTGTTCCTGCCCTTTCTTATCTATTCTCATGTACTGTCTCAACTCCTCTCATTTTCTTTTTTTAACTTCAATGCTCTACATTTTTTAAAATGGAAGCCTGATTCAATGCTGTATTTAAAATATTGGTCACATGCCTATTCTTCTGTATCTCTTTAATCTCTACACCTTAAGTCATCTATCATGTTCTAGATTTAGAGATCATTTCTTTCCTCCTCATGGAAGTTTGTCTATTTTGTACACAAACATTCATCCCTTTTGAAGGCCCAAGTTTTTTTGTTGTTAAAGTTGGTTTGGAGGATATCATAAAGGCTGAAAGGAGTAAAGCTATGAAGTGATTAAAATACATGGGTGAGATGTGAAAGCATTGTGCCTCAGAATTATAGTTTTGGTCAGTCAGCAGAACTCGATAGGTGAGAATTACTTTATCTTAACCTATATGTCTGCAATTTAATAAGGGTGAAAGAAAGGCTGACAGGAGACTATGGGAAAACTTGAATTTGAAGTTGTCAAAGGTCTGAATGAGATTCTTAGCTGGAGGCAGATTGAAATGGATGACATTACAGATATGGAAACAGGGACTTTTTGTGGTGTAGAAAGGATGTGGAATTGGATGTTCACCTAGGGATGTGATAAAATCCTCTAGTTATATTATTTTCTTTAGACTGAGTAAGCCAGCCATCATTGACTGATAACATTTTAGAACAGGCAGTTCCAAATATTGTCAGGTAGCAACATTCAATTCAGTCCAGCAATAGAGGAGGGGATTATTGCAAAGTTTCCAACAGGTCACTCAAGTCATTTCAGGGGTAACTGAATAGGTGTAAAAAGACAAAACAGTGGAAAAAGGTTGGTAATATGTTAAGCAGACAGAGGGTGGACCTGATATTAGAATTGTTAATTTTCAGCTGATTTGCTTATGAAGCAACTGAACCATGTGGGCTCCATGTAAGAGACAGAATTAAATCCCATGGCAGTTGGATATTTCAGTGCTGTTAGAACTCAGGTCATATTCTATGAGTTATTCGACAGTTAGGTGCTACAGTCAGGGCAAAAGAACAGACCTGGAAATTGAAGTGGCACAGAAGAAGCAGGGTGCCACTGATAATAATCAAGACTGGGAATTGAGAAACCAAAGTAGTATTTGCTTCATTCACCTGAGCAAGATTAGAGCTCAGAAAACCCTGGGATGTATCTAACTTGGTTAAGCAAACAGTGAGCAAAATGTTGGAGTTGTGCCTCTGAATAGGTATAAAGTGTAGTTTTTGGACTCTGAGGGAGCACAGAACCAGGAAAGGAGTTGTTGAGGTTATTCTTGACTGACTGGCTTGAGGGGGTTTCAAGGCCAGAGCAGCAGAAGTGAGGCATTCTAATCACTTGTGACATTTAACAAAATATAATGACCTCTGTATCATTGACATCTGTGAAAGTTACAGAGAAATTCATGCATTCTTTATTGATGACCACATTTTCTATTTTATGCATGTTGCTGGGTGTTTAATTTCAATACATTACCCATGTCTATCCTATGTTTATTCTGAGCTAAATAAGTAAACTTAAGTGAGTTTCAGAGGTACTGTAGGTTATATTATTGTTCCAACTGGAATAGTAAGTGTATTGTTGGTTGTTCAGAACTATGGAATGATGTAATTTTTTTTCTCTTAAAGTTTGCAGTACCTCACCTTGTGTCTACCTTTTAAAAATAAAAGGTTAGTGGTCTCCAACTAGATTGTAACAATATAATTTGGGTATCTGTCCACAATCAAAGTTTGCAATCATGTCTGAGATCACAACATAATTTGCGGCAAAAACAAAGTTGCTGGAAAACTCAGCAGGTCAGCATCTGTGAAGAGAATTCAAAGGTAACGTCTCGGGTCCAGGGATCCTTCCTCAGAACTCAATTTAGAAAATATTTGGGGGCATGTCTTGAATTGTAACAATTTACCTTATAGAGGTTTACAAAATTGTGAGAAGCATGGATAGGATAAATAGACAAAGTCTTTTCTCTGGAGTTGGGGAGTCCAGAACTAGAGGGCATAGGTTTAGGGTGAGGGGGAAAGATATAAAAGAGACCTAAGGGGCAACTTTTTCACACACAGGGTGGTACGTGTATGGAATGAGCTGCCAGAGGAAATGGTGGAGGCTGGTACAATTGCAATATTTAAGAGGCATTTGGACAGGTATATGAATAGGAAGGGTTTGGAAGGATATGAGCCAGGTGCTAGCAGGTGCGACGAGATTGGGTTGGGATATCTGGTCGGCATGGACGGGTTGGACCGTTTCCATGCTGAACATCTCTATTACTCTAATTTCGAGGATTAGTCTAGGATCATAACCTAATTTGGGAATTTTACAGAATTTAAAATCCACTAAAAATAATGAATACTGCAACTTCCTGACATTAAGGCTGATTTAGGATTTTCATGGTGAATTGTATTATACATATTGAAAATCAAAATGGCTGTTGGTTGCTATGATTTTTTTCTGGAGAGGGAAGATTTATCCAAATGATTTACAAACATTTTCCAAATTCATCCTATTAGTAGAAAAATTTGGAGTTAGAATTAAAAGCTAGGGCTAAGAAAGCAGGTATATTTCAAATAAAAACACCATATCTAAAATTGGAAGACAAGGTGTCTAACTCAGGTGGAACACAGCTCAAGTTGACTAGAATTCCACAACAGACGAAGTAGTTTGAGACAGAAATGAGAGAAGCAAAAGGTGAATTATAATTTCAAAAGACAGGAAAGTCGATGAGTCAAATACCCCTTTCAGTTGTACAGATTAGATAAACACAGGGTGCCATAATCAATCTGGGATTCAGTTTAAAGTGTAAGCACGCCATACGCAATACTGTTTGATTCAAGAAAAGGGCACTATGCAATCAAGTCTCTTGGATTATATTCTTACAACTTGAGTACAAAATTCCCACCAAACTGTTAAAGTCCTCAGATTCTGAAGGGCCAATGAGACGAGGAAAAAAAATTAGATGACAAGGTTTTCCAAAATGTTCAGCTTTTTTCATAATTATCAGCTCTATAACTGTTACATAATGCAGCAAAGCATGAAGTAAATAAAGTTGGTGCCCATAGAGTCATAGAGATGTACAGCATGGAAACAGACCCTTTGGTCCAACGCGAGCATGCTGACTAGCTATCCCAACTCAATCTAGTCCCACCTGCCAGCGCCTGGCCCATATCCCTCCAAACTCTTCCTATTCATATACCCATCCTGATGCCTTTTAAATGTTGCAATTCTACTAGCCTCTGCCACTTCCTCTGGCAGCCCATTCCACACATGAACCACCCTCTGTGTGAAACCACTGCCCCTTAGGTCTATTTTATATCTTTTCCCTCTCCCCCTCAACCTATGCTCTCTAGTTCTGGACTCCCCCACCCCAAGGAAAATACCTTGTCTATTTACCCTATCTGTGCCCCCCATGATTTTATAAACCTCTATAAGGTCACCCCTCAGCCTCTGACGCTCCAGGGAAAACAATCCTAGCCAGTTCAGCCTCTCCCCATAGCTCAAATCCTCCAACCCTGGCAAGATCCTTGTAAATCTTTTCTGAACCCTTTCAAGTTTTACAACATCCTTCCTATAGGAAGGACACCGTAACGGCATGTAATATTCCGAAAGCGCCCAAACCAATGTCCTGTACAGCCGCAACATGACCTCTCAACTCCTGTACTCAGTACTCTGACCAATAAACAAAAGCATACCAAACACCTTCCTCACTATCCTATCTACCTGCGACTTCACTTTCAAGGAGCTATGAACCTGCACTCCAAGGTCTCTTTGTCCAACAACACTCCCTAGGACCTTACCATTAAGTGTACAAGTCCTGCTAAGATTTGCTTTCCCAAAATGCAGCACTTTCTAAACAAGTGTAAAATAATCAATAATTGATTAGTCAAATCTTTAAACGAAGCAATCAATTGCAATTAGGAATTTACAAATTTAAAGCAAAATGTAACACAAATAAATTCTGTCCCTCACTAATTAAGCAATTGCCAACCAGTAAGTAATATTACTGTTTGTTCATCTTCTTCATGACTCTGCAGATAGTAAAGCAGTTCATCACAATCTGCAGCAAAGTATTCAGTTGGGCTAATAAATGGCAATAAACATTCTTGCCACACAAACGACTACCTTGAGCGAGAGATCTAACCATCACCTCTTGACATTCAGTGGTATTAACATCACTGACTCCCCACTATAAACATAGGTCATACAGCTCAGAAACAGACCGTTCAGTCCAACTCACCCACACTGACCAAGTTATCCAAATTAAACTAAACCCACTTGCCTGTGTTTGGCCCATATCCCTCCAAATCTTTCCTATTCATGTAGTTGTCCAAAAGTCTCTTAAATGTTGTAACTATACCTGCATCTTCCTTTGGCAGTTCATTCCACACATGGACCAACCTCTATGAAAAGGTTGCCCCTCAGATCCCTTTTAAATCTTTCTCCTCTCACCCTAAAAATATGCTCCCTAATTTTGAACTCACCCATTCTAGAGAAAAGACCTTTGCTTTTCATCTTATCCATGCCCCTCATGATTTTATAAACCTTTCTGCCCTATCCAGCCCATCCATACAACTTAAACTCTCCTGTCCCTGCAACATCCGAGTTAATCTTTTCTGAACCCTCTTCAATTTAATAAGATCCTTCCTACAGCAGGGTGACCAGAACTGTACACAGTACTTCAAATGAGGTCTTACCAATGTCTTGGTCAACCTCAACATGACATCTTTTTTTTGTAAATATATTTATTTGCAAATTTTTATAACTTTACAAACATAAAATTATTGAAAAAATACAATCAATAACAAATATCAGTACAATAAAAAAAACACAAATTACAATTCAACTACAGTCTACCAACTACTAACATACCCTATAATACAAAACAAAGTCTAACACTGTACAAAACAACACAAAAAAAACCAAAATAAAGAACAGCTATGCTCAGCGCAAAGCTCTCAAACAAAGGAATGGGAGCATTGTGTATATATACCAGTATTAACTCAGGAGACTGCCTTCAGGGCCCAGGGCTTGACAAATCTAACCATCCTGCTTAAACAAACACTCTAGTTAAGATAACTGACAAATCTATATCCAAATAACTCAAGTAGGGCTGCCATGTCTTATCAAAATGGTTGTGTGGTGCACCACGTTTGTAAAAAAGTCCAAGGGAATATGCTCCACAATTAATTTCTGCCATCCCAGCAAGCCCGGCAGGTTCTCAGACACCCAATTTATCAGAATATTCCTCCATGCACAGTATGCAATATTAAATAGTTTCTTCCCATGCCCGTCTAAAGATGGTAAATTCGGTAGACCTAAGAGGAGAGATATCGGCTCTACTTTGACTTCAGTCCTCAATACCCTCCCTATCTCTCCCGCCACAGCGCTCCAATAAACACATGTCCAGGAGCAATGGGTAAGAGTACCTACACTTATTTTACATTTGGGGCACATTGAAGATGCCCCTTTTTTAAACTTCGCCAGATGGTCTGGTGCCAGATGAGCCCTGTGCAGAACTTTTAACTGTGTAGCGCATGTCCTATTACAGATTGAGGTCTTTCGAATATTCTCCCATATGTTCTCCCATGTTTTAGAAGAGATTTCCACTCTGAGCTCTTGCTTCCAGACCTCACATAACCGGTTAATTCCTGCCAGGCCCTGTCACCCAGCAGGCGATAGAGGGCACTAACCAAAAGGGCGCTTGTGGAACATAGCAACAACCTCTCTGTATCGGGCTTATCGGGCTAAGGGCTTAGTGAGAAGTGTAGTCGTCTTCTGGATGAAATCCCTAATCTGAAAAAAACGGAAAAGATCTCTGCTGGGCAACATGTATTTGTGGCTCAGTTGCTCAAAAGACATCATAACCTCCCCCTCAAACAAGTCTCCCAAACTAGAAACTCCTTTTGCTGCCCATAGTTTGAATCCTGAGTCCATCATCCCTGGTCGGAACCCTGACATGCCATCTACATAAACAACCCTCACTCTGACCTATTGCCCTCCATGCCTTGACTGTACTAATTACAATAGGGTTCCGGCAGTGATCCATAACTGTCCTCATCTTATCCATGAACAACAGGTTAATAAGAGGTACTTTGCTTGTGAGGCCTTAATATCCAGCCATATTGGGTTCGAATCGCTACCTACCCAATCGCAGACAAAGGACAGCAGGGAACTCGATTGATACCTCCTGATGTCTGGGAAATCAACTCCTCCCCCTCCATGAGGCAACTGCAATTTAGTAAGTTTGATGTGGGGCCGCCCACAATGCCAGACAAAGGAACCAAACCACCCCATAAGCTTCTGCAGCGTTGACCTGGGAAATATTACAGGGAACATACGCATGGGATAAAGCAAACGAGGAAGAACATTTATCTTAATGAGAGATATTCGGCCCAGCCATGAAATTGAAAGAGCCTCCCATCTCTGGAGATCTCACCTAATATTGTTGAGCAAGTGAGCAAAGTTAGTCCAAAATAATAGATCAAACTCGAGGGTAATAAAAATGCCTAGGTATCGGAACCCTGTCCATGACCACTTAAATGGGAACTTAGGACCACCTTCAACTTCATGCATATCATTAATGTTCCCCAAAGGCACAGCCTCCGATTTTGCAAAGTTAATCTTATATCCTGAAATAGCCCCAAATGAAATGATACGTTGTATCAAATGGGGTATGGAGGTCATTGAGTTCAATAAAAACAGAAGGACATCATTTGCATACAGTGTAATCTTGTATGCCCTCGATCCCACTTCTAGAGCGGTTATGTGAATGTTCTGACAAATGGCCTCTGCCAGCAGCTCTATCACCAACGTAAATAACAACGGTATGAAGGGACAGCCTTGTCGACTACCCCCACCAATCCTAAAATTCCCAGACTTCACCCTTTGGTGATGACCATGGCTGGAGGGTGGTGATATAAAACCTCCACCCACCTAGCAAAGACTCCACCCAACCCAAACTGCTCTAAGACATAAAACAGAAACGGCCATTCCACCCAGTCAAATGCTTTCTCTGCATCAAAGGAAATCACCAACCACTGAATCCGTCGTTGCTGACAAACTTGAACCATATTCAGCAAATTTCTGCGGCCCCTTATAAAGACTGTCTGGTCCTCTTTAATAATATGGCGCAACACCGTTTCCAAACTCAGCGCCGGGATCTTAGACAGAATCCTGAAATCTGAATTTAATAGAGAAATGGGCCTGAATGAGGCACAATCCTCAGGAACCTTCCCCTTCTTAAGAATTAAGGAAATATTAGTTTCTCTCAAAGATGGTGGTAAACATTCATGCATATAGAAGTGATTATACATCTCCAACATTGGCCCTGACAGAATCCCTATAAACTCCTTATAAAACTCACCCGGGAGACCATCAGGTGCTTTGCCTCCTGTAGTTCCTGAACTGTCAAGGGGGCATTAAGGAGAGAGGCCTGTTCCTAGGTTACCCCGGGAGGTCCAGGTTCATTTTAGCGCTCCTGTCCTCACAACCTTCAGACCGATACAATTCAGAGTAAAAGGTCCGAAAAGCTTCATTAATCTTTTTAGCATCGTAAGTAAGGACCCTGGCGCTGTCTCTGTTGCAGTAATGGATTAGGGAGCATGCTTTTTCCTAGTCAGGTACGCTAAATACTTCCGCAACCTATCCCCATATTCGAACAGCCTTTGTCTAGCAAAAGCAAGTTCTTTCTTTGCATTTTGTGTCACTATTGAATTCAAGGCAGCCCAGAGGGCAGTGATCCACTGTAGCTTAGTCACTGAAGGCCGCGCAAAATGTACCGCCTCAGTGGCTTTCAACCACGTCTCAAGTAGACGCTGCTGTTCCTCCTTCTGTCGTTTCTGGATAGCTGAATAGGGAATAGCTAATCCCCTAGCAAAGGCCTTAGCAGTTTCCCACAGCGTAGATGGACTACTAGCCGTGCCTGAGTTGATAGTCAAGAATTCCTGAAACTCCTTCAAAAAGTATTCTACAAATTTGGAATCCTTAAGGAGAAAAGGTCCAAACACCAAAGCCGCAAACCTAGCCCTTCACTCTTGGCCTTAACATCCAAATGTACCACCGCATGATCAGAAATAGCTAGATTCCCAATTTTACAACCCATAATCGAATCCAGAAGGGCCGAGGGAGTCAGAAAGAGATCAATCCTCGTGTGACATTTATGTGGGTTTGAAAAAAGGTAAAGTCCCTGACGGCAGGGTGAAGACATCTCCAAATATCCACCAACACCAATTCCTTGCATAAATCAGCCACCTGCTTGGTCTACAAATAAATAGTTGGGGGCCCACTAAGCATCCTGTCCACTGTCGGATCCAAAAGACAATTAAAATCCCCCCCCCTGTAATAATGTACTGTGTTCCAAAGGCACTCAGCTTAGAATCAAAAATATGAGGGGATGTGAAGGACAGTAGACATTTAAAATGCCATATTCCTCCCCATGTATCAGAGCTTTAAGTATCACAAACTGTCCCTGCTCATCTTTCACCTGCTCTAATAATGTGAACAGAAGATTTTTCTGGATAACTACTGCCACTCACCTATTTTTAGTGGCAAAGGATGAAAAGAATACTCGGGTCATAACCCCCTTGTAACTTCAGGTGTTCCCCATCATCAAGATGGGTTTCCTGCAACAAAGCGATATCAGCCCTTTCCCTCTTTAGAAAGCACTTTTTTCCTTTTAACAGGCAAATGACTTCCCTTGATATTTCAGGTGCACCATTTAATAAGACACTTAGCCATATCCCCTTTCTGAGACCCTTCAACCCCAGGGAGGGGGACCCCCACTTACAGAGCACCTAGCGCTAGTAAATAAAGACTCAGAGTCAAATAATTATGTATCAAAAGCTACTCTGTCGTAACTACAAACAACTATTCTTCCCAAAAAACTACAAAGAAAACCAACTATAAAACCTTGAATGGAAGACTCTTCCCCCTGCCCATAGGGGACACTCACCCAAACCATCTCCTACTTCATAACTCCTTCAAACCTGGACTGTGCCCCAGCCTCAGGCCAGAAAAAAAAAATAAGGGGATGATCCTTAAATCAACAGAAAAAAGACAAAGTCAGGATGAGCACTCCACCCATCCCTGGCTTCATGTCACCCCTACTTAGTGTCATAGAGATGTACAGCATGGAAACAGACCCTTTGGTCCAACCCGTCCATGCAGACCAGATATCCCAACCCAATCTAGTCTCACATGCCAGCACCCGGCCCATATCCCTCCAAACCCTTCCTATTCATATACCCATCCAAATGCCTCTTAAATGTTGCAATTGTACCAGCCTCCACCACATCCTCTGGCAGCTCATTCTATACACGTACCACCCTCTGTGTGAAAATGTTGCCCCTTGGGTCTCTTTCATATCTTTCCCCACTCACCAAAACCTATGCCTTCTAGTTCTGGACTCCCCGACCCCAGGGAAAAGACTTTGCCTATTTATCCTATCCATGCCCCTCATAATTTTGTAAACCTCGATAAGGTCACCCCTCAGCCTCCGACACTCCAGGGAAAACAGCCCCAGCCTGTTCAGATAAGTTTTTTTCTGGGCTGATTTGCACATTAGTAACACTGCAAAACATTTAGATACCTTGATAACTTTAGCAAAGCTTGAGCCTTTATGTCCTTCTATGCCTCAAAACATATGTTGAGGACTGTTCCCTAAAATCTCAAGCTTGCCATAGAAACACAGAATATTGGATCAGAAATAGGCCATTCGAGCCTGCTTCCCCAGTCAATATTATCATGGCTGATCATTCCTAATCAGTATCCTGTTCCTGCCTTATCTCTATAACCCTTGATTCCACTATCTTTGAGAGCTCTATCCAACTCTTTCTTAAATGAATCCAGAGACTGGGCCTCCACTGCCCTCTGGGACAGAGCATTCCACACAGCCACCACTCTCTGGGTGAAGAAGTTTCTCCTCATCTCTGTCCTAAATGGTCTTCCCCGTATTTTTAAACTGTGTCCTCTGGTTTGGCACTCACCCATCAGTGGAAACATGTTTCCTGCTGCCAGAGTGTCTAATCTTTTCATAATCTTATATGTCGCAATCAGATCCCCTCTCAGTCTTCTACACTCAAGAGCATACAAGCCCAATTGCTTCAGTCTTTCAGTGTAAGGTAATCCCGCCATTTCAGGAATTGACCTCGTGAACCTACGCTGCACTCCCTCAATAGCCAGAATGTCTTTCCTCAAATTTGGAGGCCAGAACTGCACACAGTACTCCAGGTGTGGTCTCACCAGGGCCCTGTACAGCTGCAGAAGTGTATAAGTCCTGCTAAGATTTGCTTTCCCAAAATGCAGCACCTCGCATTTATCTGAATTAAACTCCATCTGCCACTTCTCAGCCCATTGGTCCATCTGGTCAAGATCCTGTTGTAAACTGAGGTAACCCTCTTCGCTGTCCACGACACCTCCAATTTTGGTGTCATCTGCAAACTTACTAACTGTACCTCTCATGCTCACATCCTTGTGGCACCGATCCATGTGGCACTCCACTGGTCTTGGGCCTCCAGTCTGAAAAACAACCTTTCACCACCACCCTCTGTCTTGTACTTTTGAGCCAGTTCTGTATCCAAATGGCTAGTTCTCCCTGTATTCCATGAGATCGAACCTTGCTAATCAATCTCCCATGGGGAACCTTGTTGAACGCCTTACTAAATTCCATATAATTATGACTAAAAGTGAAACAGAACAAACAAAACAAAGGGGGAGACAAAGAACATCCACAAAATTTCCCATTATAAAATCCAGTTCTTAAAAAGGAACAACGTATTCCAAGTTCTTTTTCACCAATTACAAAAAAGAAATTATTCGGGAGAAAGAAAGGAATTAAAAAAAGGAAGAGAAAACATTGGGAAAGATAGAAAAGAGAACAAACATTAACCGTATTCTTCACACCAATTCGTCTATTTTAAAGAGTCCACAAAGTTTTTAGCTTTATCTGCTGAGTCAAATGTATAAAATGAGTCCTCACGACTGAAACGAAGTAATGCAGGGTACCTCATGGAGTACTGGATGCCCAGGTTCCTCAGCCGCTTTTTAACTTCAGCGAAGGACTTCCTCTTTCGAATTACAGCTGCAGATAAATCCTGGAAAAACATGATTTTTGAGCCCTAGTACAGCAGTGCCTGCGGATCTTTTCCCAGGGATGTGGAAACTTCTATGACTTTTTGCTTGTCCTTATATGCGTGGAAGTGCACTAGGACCAGGCGGGGGCACTGCACTGGCCCTGACCAGTGCACTGTAACCCAATAAACCCTTTCAATCTGTAGCCTGCTGGAGTCAATGTGAAGGCCCAAAAACTTCAGCAGCCAGTTTTCAAAGAAGCTGACTGGCTGCTCACCCTCACCTTCAGGGAACCCGACAATTCGGAGATTTATCCTCCAACCTCGACTTTCGAGGTTGTTAATATGGTCTCGCAAGGCCTGCATCTCTCGCTCCAGCACCTGGAGGAGGACTCCATCTCAGCTTCTGAGGCCTTAGTTCAACCCTCCACCTCCTCCAGCCTAAGTTGGACCTGGGCACGAATCTCCCACGGATCTCCTCAATTGCAGCCCCAGCTTTCAAGATAAGTCTCTCCATCCCCAATTCTTGTAAGTCTGTCAGGTTGGGGGGGTCCAGGTCAGGCTGCTGTTGCTGCTGTCTCTGGTATGCCTGGTGCTGCAGGGGAGTGTCCTCCCTGCTATTTGCTTACTCCTTTTCTCTTTGGCATCCTTCCCACTCCCAAATATTAACAAATATGTGATCAGTAAGGTTTTAAACTAATAATTCCATCACATAAGTTGGCCAGGGATGGCAAAAAAACAGTATGCCTTGGTTGTTAGGCAGAGCTGTCCACAGCAGTTCTACTGAATCGCCGCCATCTTGCCGAGTCAACATGACACCTTGAGGGGTTACCACTTATCAGTAACTCCCCTTGCCATCAAGGCTGAATGGCTGCTTGGGTGTGGCATCAAGAAGCCCTAACAAAACCAGAGTTGAAATGAGCAAGAAGGCATATTCTTCACTGGTCGAACCAGGTAGAAACTATGATAGTTATGCTGGTTAAAGGTCAGTCATCTCGGCTCCAGATCTCTCTGCAGGTGTTGTTCAGTGTCCTAGGTCAAACCATCTTCACCTGTGTCAATGACCATAAGGTCAGAAGTATGGATGTTCGCTGATGATTGCACAATATTCAGCACATTCCCATCTCCTCATATACTGAAGCAGTCCATGTCCAAATGCAGCAAGATCTGGACAATATGCAAATTTGGGCTGACAAATGGCAAGTAGCATTCGTGCCACAAATACTAGGCAACAAACATCTCCAAGAAGAGGGAATTTAATCATCACCTCTTAATATTCAATGCCATTAACGTTGCTGAATCCCCATTATCAATGACCCAGAGATTATCACTGACTAGAAACTGAACTACCCATATGAATTTGTGGCTACAACAGCACATCAGGGGCTATGAATACTGCAGCAAATAACTGTTTCCCCAATGTCTGCCAACCAACTCGAAGGCACAAGTAAACAGTGTGATGGAATATTCCCACTTAGAGTCATAGAGATGTACAGCATGGAAAAAGACCATTCGGTCCAACCCGTCCATGCCGACCAGATACCCCAACCCAATCTAGTCCCACCTGCCAGCACCTGGCCCATATCCCTCCAAATCCTTCCTATTTATATACCCATCCAAATGCCTCTTAAATGTTGCAATTGTACCAGCCTCCACCACATCCTCTGGCAGCTCATTCCATACACGTACCACCCTCTGCGTGAAAATGTTGCCCCTGAGGTCTCTTTTATATCTTTCCCCTCTCATCCTAAACCTATGCCTTCTAGTTCTGGACTCCCCGACTCCAGGGAAAAGACTTTGCCTATTTATCCTATCCATGCCCCTCATAATTTTGTAAACCTCTATAAGGTCACCCCTCAGC
>NC_057725.1:39060765-39081135 GCF_004010195.1 Chiloscyllium plagiosum
GAACATCTGCCCCCAATCAGCTTTTGAAAGTTCTTGACTAATACCGTCAAAATTAGCCTTCCTCCGATTTAGAACTTTAACTTTTAGATCTGGTCTCTCCTTTTCCATCACTATTTTAAAACAAATAGAATTATGGTCACTGGCCCCAAAGTGCCCCCCCACTGACACCTCAGTCACCTGCCCTGCCTTATTTCCCAAGAGTAGGTCAAATTTTGCACCTTCTCTAGTAGGTACATCCACATACTGAATCAGAAAATTGTCTTGTACACACTTAAGAAATTCCTCTCCAGCTAAGCCTTGAACACTATGGCAGTCCCAGTCGATGTTTGGAAAGTTAAAATCCGCTCCCATAACTATCCTAGTATTCTTATGGATAGCCGAGATCTCCTTACAAGTTTGTTTCTCAATTTCCCTCTGACTACTGGGGGTCTATAATACAATCCCAATAAGGTTATCATCCCTTTCTTATTTCTCAGTTCCACCCAAATAACTTCCCTGGATGTATTTCCGGGAATATCCTCCCTCAGCACAGCTGTAATGCTATCCCTTATCAAAAATGCCACTCTCCCTCCTCTCATGCCTCCCTTTCTATCCTTCCTGTTGCATTTGTATCCTGGAACATTAAGCTGCCAGTCTTGCCCATCCCTGAGCCATGTTTCTGTAATTGGTATAATATCCTAGTCCCATGTTCCTAACCATGCCCTGAGATCATCTGCCTTCCCTGTTTGGCCCCTTGCATTGAAATAAATGCAGTTTAATTTATTAGTCCTACCTTGTCCCTGCCTGCCCTAACTGTTTGACTCACTTCTGTTCTCAGCTGTACCCATCTCAGGTCGATGTCTTTCCTCACTATCTCCCTGGGTCCCACCCCCCCCACCTTACTAGTTTAAATCCTCTAGCAAATTTCTCTGCCAGTATATTAGTCCCCTTCCAATTTAGGTGCAATCCATCTTTCTTGTACAGGTCACTTCTACCCCAATGATCCAAAAATGTGAATCCGTCTCCCATACAACGGCTCCTCAGCCATGCATTCATCTGCTCTATCCTCCTATTCCTGCCCTCACTAGCTCGTAGCACTGGGAGTAATCCAGATATTACTACCCTTGAGGACCTCCTTTCTAAATTTCTGCCTAACTCTCTGTAATCTCCCTTCAGAATCTTTTCCCTTCCAATGTTGTGGTTCCAATGTGGACAATGACCTCCTGCTGGCCCTCTCCCCCATGAGAATATTCTGCACCCTCCCTGAGACATCCTTGATCCTGTCACCAGGGAACCAACACACCATTCTGCTTATTCTCTGCTGGCCACAGAAACATCTGTCTGTACCTCTGACTACAGAATCCCCTAACACAATTGATCGCTTGGAAACCGATGTACCCCTCGTTGAATTAGAGCCAGTCTCAATACCAGAAACCTGGCTGTTCGTGCTACGTTCCCCTGGGAATCCATCACCCCCTACATTTTCCAAAACAGCATACCTGTTTGAAATGGGTATATCCACAAAAGACTCCTGCACTAGCTGCCTACCTCTCTTACCTTTTCCTGGAGTTAACCCATCTATGAGACTGTATCTGAGACTTTCCCCTCTTCCTATAACTGCCATCCATCACATACTGTTGCTAATTCCTCATCGCTTCTATCGGTCTCTCCAACCGATCTGATAAGATTCGCATCCAACAGCATTTATAGCAGATATAATCCGCAGTAACCCTTAAACTCTCTTTAATCTCCCACATCTGACAAGCAGTACATATCACTGCAAAGGTCATTTTTGCTCCTTCACAATCTACAGACCCAGAAAATAACACCGTCTTATTCCTCTACAAACACTGCCCCAGGTTAAATTAATAGCTATGGCTTATATTTTAAGTTTAGTCAAGAGATGCTAAATTGCCCGTAGTGTTAGGTGAAGAGGTAAATGGGTCTGCGTGGGTTGCTCTTCGGAGTGTTGGTTTGGGCTTGTTGGGCCGAAGGGCCGGTTTCCACACTGTAAGTAATCTAATCTAATCTATTTTCGAGGCAGTGCAGGAAATGGCAATAAAAGTAATGCACAAATAAGAATTTGAGGACAGATTAATTTCAAATCTATTTCTAAACAAATCTTCAAGGATCTTGTTGTACACAACATTGTTCTATATAGCTCATTAGAACTTGATATTGAAATGAACAATTCAGGTTGTTTATATTTTTGTAAAATCTCATGTAAAAATCAATATGACTTTCATCAAAATACTTTCTTCACTTTTTCAAACAAATTTTAAAGAGTATTTTTAGTATAATAATTTTCAAACAAGGGTTCTGTTGTGTAAACATGAAAATATGATCATTTTTTATTCAATTGCTTAAAATCCAAGAGTAGATGGGATGTATACCATTCGGATATTTAACTCCATTTTAAAAGAAATTTTTAATTCCTAGACCTTTGATTACTTATTCATCATAAAAAAATCACAAATCTGAATGTTAAATATTTTTCAGTTTATTGTGGATTTCTTTTTAGAAATATTAGGATTGCTCAAGAGAACAAGCTCTAAAAAGTGTCGACATATTTTTTATTTTAACTTGCATAAACAGGAATAATTCTTCCATTTTTGTATTTTAATACAAAACATTTATTTTCATGTTGTTTCATTCCAGATGTAACTTCATCTTTAAGCAGTCAGAAGTTCAGAATACTTGTCTGAATCTAGAAAACAGGATTGTCAATTTTTCTAATCAGAGATGTTGAGCAGATTGGACTTCTGGGATTCCACCTCTGTAGCCGGTAGGACTTGAACCTGGCTCATGGGTAGGGACACTACAACTGCATATTAAAATATGTTTTGATCTCAAGTGATTTTTTTTTCTGATCATGTTTTCATAAGTATTTGGGAAAACTTTTCATGCCCGATATGGCAGACTTCTTCCAAACTCTCTCTTCTCTGGTGCTTTTTTGCCTTTACACTTGCAGTTTTTCTGTACTCATTTTCTATTTATCATCTCACAAAGATTACAATTTCCTTTCACCTCAATTTATCCATAGAACTCCAAGCTTGTATACTTCTCATTTAAATATTAGACAGAATATTGCAAAAGTATATTTCATCAATATTCCCCCTTTTTAATTCCCAGTCAATTAATTCAGGCTTAATCCCATTCATCCCAGTGAAATTAGCTACTTTTCAGTTGCACCTATTTTATTGTTAGGTTCCCATCCAAAATTAAAGAGAAACAAAATCAATTTCCTTTACATTTTCTACCTTAATCAAAAAGGAGTTTTATGAGGTCTTATGATAATTTACCAGAAAAGTAGAGGAACACACTGTGATATTAAAATCCTACTGTAAACTATACAGAGTAAGTTTTCAACACTCCATCAAATAAACTTGCAAAATTTATCATTTGAGCTATAAAATTCATAAACAAGTCACAGACCAACATTTGTAATTTCCTGTTACTGAATTTGAACTTCACATCTTAAAATCCACCAATTTATGCGATGCTGAAAACCACAACTGTGCCACTGGGTATTATTTTCCAGTCAAACAGGGGGAGGCAATGGCCTAATGTTCTGGGAAGTTGGGTTCAAATCCTGCCATGACAGATGGAAATTGAATTCATTAAATATCTGGAATTAAGAATCTAACAACGACCATGAGTCTATTGCTGATTGTCATGGAAAAGCCCATCTGGTTCACTAATATTCTTTAGCGAAGGAAACTGCCATCCTTACCTGGTCTGAGAGTCCAGACCCACAGCAATGTGGTTGACTCTTAACAATTAAGGATGCTCTCAATAAATGAATTTTTAAAATTCACAAAATTATTTGATTTGATTCTTCAAGAATGATATCCATCTAGAATTTATACATTTAAATCAAGCCTCTTTACATTTTTTTTAAAATTAAGAATAGAAATACATTTTAAAACTTTACTCAGTTTGGACAGTTGTCAACAGTGACATTCTTGATCAGAAGAGTGACCCAGCCGACAAAGTCTGGGTCTAAATAAAGGAAACCGTATTTAGGTTGGGTCGCAATTAGAAAGCAAAGCAAAAGAAAATTGTCACTACCAATTTAAAGAGTATGTACACCACACAGGCTGGCACGTTAGCCAAAACGTGTGGGTTTCGTCACCTGTTCATACTATGTATGAACCCGTGATAACATGGGCCTGAGGCCGCCGACCCTCCGTTGAGCAGCGGTGGATAGTGCTTCCCCTGCTTGGTGCTATCAGCGGTCAGCTCCCTCACTCATCCCTCCGTACCTTATCCTCCTCGCTCCTCGCCAGCACAAGCAGACACAACAGCAACCAGAGAGACAGAAGAACACTACAGCCACAGGCAGCCGCCATCTCACCGCCGAGCACTCCCTTCCCCCGTTGTCAGGGCTCCCTCTCATGGAGACGGTGTTTCCCTGGTAACCGGTGCAGAGCACGCGATCAAGGCTGAGGCCTAGTTTTGCTGAGTGCTTGAGCGAGCAAGACGGAGCAGCACTTCGTCTTCGAGAAGCTGTGCTATGTACTTTTTCTTTTAGTTATTCTTTATTGTAAAGGTGAGACAAAAGAAAGAAAACGTTTCCGCAGTTTTAGTTTAGAGCTGTTTATTTGCGGAGTGTTGGGGTTGTTAGCTTAGCCAAAGCGGCATAAACTCTCAACAATCGGAGACTATTTTCGTTTATGTAATCTATCAGTATCTAAATAATAAATGGGTAGACACGGTCCTATTATCGGTGTCTCATTAACTAAATTGTACAAGGTTTAATAATGTTGTGATTTTTCCAAACAGCAAAGAATGAAATTTAGCAGTGAGACCGATTTACAAATTCATTTAAATGTACTGAGTCTGTTTACTTTTATTTTAACTGAACTCAAGTTCAGTTGAAAGGCCAAGATTGATTATAGTTTTCCTACTTAATGAACCGTAACACATCTACAGAGGTTTGCCATGACAAGTCCAAAAAATGTGTGCCAGTTTGTGTTATCTAATGGGAGCACAATGTGGAGCACAATGCTGCAGCGCAAAGGCAAGCCAACACTTTGAAAACCGAAAGAGACATATGAATTTCAAAATATTAAGTAGGGCACGGCATTTGAAATGAATGTATCAAATGTTGCAGACCTCCCGTTAGATGGAACTCAACTTGGTAATTATTGTCAATTCAAGTGTGTACTGAAAACAGACAATTTCCAAAATTATTATGTACCATTATTAAAGGGCGGTACAGAGAAACAAATGTAAATCTGCAGTACTATTACATATTGGCTGTGAAATAATAAGCAAATTGGTGTGAGCTATGCATGATCCAACACAAGTTAGGAAGAACAAACATTGCAAGAGGTTATTTCGTTAAATATATTGTTTTGTTTAATGTCAAGCTAACTTGTAGCATCTATCCTAGAAGTTAAAACAATGATAAAAAATTTATTAAAAAGGTACAATTTTTGTTAGCTCTGATTCATCTTGGAATTGGTTCCATCCACAAGATTCTTGGTCCAACAAGCCCATATGTCCACATCAAAACTTCAGCTCTTTGAGCTCATTCTGCCATTCAGGATGATCATGGTCTCTATCTCAGTCCATATTCCCACTTTCTCCCTTGATGCCTTTAAAAAAAAATCTTTCTTAATATATTAATTGACTTGGTCTCCACAGCCTTCTGCGGTAGAAAATTCCAGGTTTACTATCTTGTGAGCAAAGAAAATTTTCTTCATTTCAATCCTAATTAGCCTACCCCAAAACTGTGATCCCTGGTTCTCACACCCAATCAGAGAAAATATTCTCCCTGCATCTAGTCTGTACAACCATGTACAATTTTGTACTTTTCAGTCAGATCTTCTAAACTCTATCGAATGCAGGCCAGTCGAACCTTACAGATTATTTACAGTGTGGAAACAGGCCCTTCGGCCCAACAAGTCCACACCAACCTGCCAAAGTGTAACCCACCCAGACCCATTCCCCTTCACCTAACACTATGGGCAATTTAGCATAGCCAATTCACCTAACCTGCACATTTTTGGATTGTGGGAGGAAATCCACGCAGACACGGTGAGAATGTGCAAACTTCACACAGAGAGTCACCTGAAGCAGGAATTGAACTCGGGTCTCTGGTGCTGTGAGACAGCAGTGCTAACCACCGTGCCGTCCACGTTTCTCTTCACACAACAATTCTGCCATTCTTGGTTTCAGAGTCGAAAAACATGGTGCTGGAAAAACACAGCAAGTCAAGGAACAGAAGAGGCAATGTTTCAGATAATAAAGCCTTCATCAGAAACATGGAGTGGGAAGGGGACTGAGAGATAAATGGGGGGGGGAAAGTAGGTTGGAGGTCATTGTGATAGGTCAGTGTGGAGGGTGGAGTGGATAGGTGGGAAGGATTATTGACGGTAGGATAGGTCAAGAGGGCAGTGCCAAGTTGGATGGTTGGATCTGGGATGATGTGGAGGAGTAGGGTATTGGAAACTGGTGAAGTTGATATTGATGCTATGTGGTTGTTGGGTGGCTTTGATATGGCAGTGGAGGAGGCCCAGGACTTGCAAATCTGTGGGGGAATGGGAGTGGGAGGTTGAGTTAAAGTGGTTGGCCACAGGACAGTGGGCCTTCCTTGCTGCCACAAGATGTATATAACCTGCACCCACACCTCTCCCCTCACCTCTGTCCAAGGCCCTAAAGGATCACTTCAAATCCAATGGAGATTTTCTTGCACATCCGCCCATCGTTGCATCCGTTGCTGTTGATGTGGTCTCCTTTACATCGGGGAGACAGAACGCCAACTCGCGGAGTGGTTCAGGGAACATCTCTAATGCACGTACCAAATAGCCCCACCTCCCTGTTGAATCTCTTGCTTCTCGGGTGCTGCCTGACCTGTGCTTTTCCAGCACCACCCTTTTCAACTCTGACTCTCCAGAATCTGTGGTCGTCACTTTCTCCATTCTTGGTTTCAGCCTAGTTAATATTTCTGCACTCCCTTCTATGGTAAGTGTATCTTTTCTTAGGTAGAGAGGCCAAAGCTGTACAAAATACTCCAGGTATAGTCTCACCAAAGTACTGTACAAATCCAGTAAGATAACAATACTTTGTCATATAAATCCTCTTGCAATGAAGGCCAATATGCAATTTGCCTCTCTAATTGTTTGTTGAACCTGCCTATCTTCTTCCAATGGAGAAAGTGAGGTCTGCAGACGCTGGAGATCAAAGCTGAAACTTTATTGCTGGAACAGCACAGCAGGTCAGGCAGCATCTAGGGAACAGAAGATTCGACGTTTCGGGCACATGCCCTTCTTCCTGAAGAAGGGCCTGTGCCCGAAACGTCGAATCTCCTGTTCCCTGGATGCTGCCTGACCTGCTGTGCTGTTCCAGCAATAAAGTTTCAACTAACTTCACATTTACCCATGATGTAAAAATATGCCACATGTTATTCATTCATTCAACTTGTCTAAATCACCTTGAAGTCTCTTTGCATACTCATAACTCTCAATTCTGTTCAGTTTGTGTCATCAGCGAACTTGGAAATCATAAGAGTCATAGAGGTGCACAGCAAGGAAACCGACCTTTCGGTTCAACTCGTCCATGCCGAACAGATATCCCAACCCAATCTAGTCCCACCTGCCAGCATCCGGCCCATATCCCTCCAAACCCTTCCTGTTCATATATCCATCCAGATACCTTTAAATGTTGAAATTGTACTAGCCTCCACCACTTCCTCTGGCAGCTCATTCCACACACGTACCACCCTCTGAGTGAAAAAGTTGCCCCCGAGGTCTCTTTTATATCTTTCCCCTCTCACCCTAAACCTATGCCAACCAGTTCTGGACTCCCTGACCCCAGGGAAAAGACTTTGTCTATTTATCCTATCCATGCCCCTCATGATTTTGTAAACCTCTGTAAGGTCACCCCTCAGCCTCTGACGCTCCATGGAAAACAGCCCCAGCCTATTTAATCTCTCCCTATAGCAACATCCTTCTAAATCTTTTCTGAACCCTTTCAAGTTTCACAACATCTTTCCAATAGGAAGGAGACCAGAATTGCACGCAATATTCCAACAGTGGCCTAACTAATGTCCTGTGCAGCTGCAACATGACCTCCCAACTCCTGTACTCAATACTCTGACCAATAAAGGAAAGCATACCAAATACCTTCCTCACTATCCTACCTTCCTGCAATTCTGCTTTCAAGGAGTTATGAACCAAGGTCTCTTTAAGTGTATAAGTACCATTAAGTGTATAAGTCCTGCTAAGATTTGCTTTCCCAAAAGCAAAAGCACCTCGCATTTATCTGAATTAAACTCCATCTGCCACTTCTCAGCCCATTGGCCCATCTGATCAAGATCCTGTTGTAATCTGAAGTAACCCTCTTCGCTGTCCACTTCACCTCCCAATTTTGGTGTCATCTGCAAACTTACTAACTGTACCCCTTATGTTCGCATCAAAATCATTTATGTAAATGACAATAAGTAGAGGACTCAGCACCGATCCTTGTGGCACTCCACTGGTCACAGGCCTCCAGTTTGAAAAACAACCCTCCACCACCACCCTCTATCTTCTAGCTTTGACCCAGTTCTGTATCCAACTGGCTAGTTCTCCCTGTATTCCGTGAGATCTGACCTTGCTAACCAGTCTCACATGGGGAGCCTTGTCGAACGCCTTACTGAAGTCCATATAGATCACATCTACGGCTCTGCCGTCACCAATCCTCTTCAAAAAACTCAATCAAGTTTGTGAGACATGATTTCCCACATGTACATCCTGTCCCTCAGGATTCCCTCCAACAACCTGCCCACCACCAACGTCAGGCTCACTGTCTATAGTTCCCTGGCTTGTCCTTACCACCCTTCTTAAACAATGGCACCACGTTAAACAACGGAACCTCGCCTGTGACTATCGATAATACAAATATCTCAGCGAGCGGCCCAGCAATTACTTCTCTAGCTTCCCACAGAGTTCTCTGTTAGACCTGATCAGATTTATCCACCTTTATGTGTTTCAAGACATCCAGCACTTCCTCCTCTGTAATCTGGACATTTTGCAAGGTGTCATCATCTATTTCCCTACAGTCTATATCTTCCACATCCTTTTCCACAGTTAATACTGATGCAAGATACTCGTTTAGTATCTCCTCCATTTTCTGCGGCTCCACACAAAGGCCGCCTTGCTGATCTTTGAGGGGGCCCGATTTTCTCCCCTGTTACCCTTTTGTCCTTAACGTATTTGTAAAAACCCTTTGGATTATCCTTAATTCTACTTGCCAAAGCTATCTCATGTCCCCTTTTTGCCCTCCTAATTTCCCTCTTAATTATATTCCTACTGCCTTTATATTCTTCTAAGGATTCACTCAATCTATCCTATCTATACCTTACATATGTGTCCTTCTTTTTCATAACCAAACCCTCAATTTCTTTAGTCATCCAGCATTCCCTATACCTACCAGCCTTTCCTTTCACCCTTACAGGAATATACTTTCTCTGGATTCTCGCTATCTCATTTCTGAAGGCTTCCCATTTTCCAGCCGTACCCTTACCTGCGAACATCTGCTCCCAATCGGCTTTCGAAAGGTCTTGCCTAATACCGTCAAAATTAGCCTTCCTCCAATTTAGAACTTCAACTTTTAGATCTGATTTATCCTTTTCCGTCACTATTTTTAATCTAATAGAATTATGGTCGCTGACCCCAAAGTGCTCCCCCACTGACACCTCAATCACCTACCCTGCATTACGTCCCAAGAGTAGGTCAAGTTTTGCACCTTCACTAGTAGGTACATCCACATACTGAATCAGAAACTTTTCTTGTACACACTTAACAAATTCCGCCTCTCCATCTAAACCCTTAACACTATGGCAGTCCCAGTCTATGTTTGGAAAATTAAAATCCCCTACCATAATCACCCTGTTATTCCTACAGATAGCTGAGATCTCCTTACAAATTTGTTTCTCAATTTCCCTCTGACTATTAGGAGGTCTATAATACAATCCCAATAAGGCGATCATCCCTTTCTTATTTCTCAGTTCCACCCAAATAACTTCCCTTGATGTATTTCCGGGAATATCCTCCCTCAGCACAGCTGTAATGCTATCCTTTATCAAAAACGTCACTACCCCTCCTCTCTTGTCTCCCTTTCTATCCTTCCTGTAGCATTTGTATCGAGGAACATTAAGCTGCCTGTCCTGCCCTTCCCTGAGCCATGTTTCTGTAATGGCTATGATATCCTAGTCCCATTTTCCTAACCATGCTCTGAGTTCATCTGCCTTTCCTGTTAGGTCCCTTGCATTAAAATAAATGCAGTTTAATTTATTAGTCCTACCTTGTCCCTGCCTGCCCTGACTGCTTGACTCACTTCTGTTCTCAACTGTACCAGTCTCAGATTGATATCTTTCCTCACTATCTCCCTGGTTCCCAGCACCCCCCCACCCTTCCTAGTTTAAATCCTCCCAAGCAGCTCCAGCAAATTTCCCTGCAGTGTATTAGTCCCCTTCCAATTTAGGTGCAATCTGTCCTTCTTGTACAGGTCACTTGTACCCCAAAAGAGATTCCAGTGATCCAAAAATGTGAAATCTTGTCCCATACACCAGCTCCTCAGCCATGCAGTCATCTGCTCTATTCTCCTATTCCTGCTCTCCCTAGCTCGTAGCACTGGGAGTAATCCAGATATTACTACTCTTGAGGACTGTAAATTCAGTCATCTACAGTATAAACCTATAGAAAAGGTAAAACTCATCCTCAACACACACTAGCATAAAAATATATTGTGAGGAACGTGGAGATGGAAAAAAGTGTTCATAAATGTAGAGAATTATACATTGGGGTTCAATTGGCAATTTTGGAGTTCTGATGGACTAATGTAATGGACGAGTGGTTGTTCTTCTGGAGATGGTCTTTCTTCAACTACAAAAATCCTTTTACAGAATGGACGCTACAGTACTTGAAGTTCCTTTTGTACTTAAGCTTTCTTTCTGATCCAACTTGCAAAAAAGATGATGTCTGAATGTGGAGAGCTATTGTTACAATTGCATATTTCGGGCTTTTTTGATATTACTGCCCTCTGCAGCAAACAGACATGTTTATGATCATAGCTTTTACAAGGGCCAGTTTGTGATAGCTGACTATTGGCTTACAATGGGGACCATCTATGTTAACAACCCATTGTCAAAATTATCAGTGAAACTGACAGTGGAGTCTTCAGCGAACATTTTTGCTTTATGATAGATTTGGTAGGTTTCCATGTATGTCTGGCAGTTTGTGCAGACAAGATGTTAGTTGCCTAATGGCAAGTGTGAAATTCTGCAGGAGAACTGCCCAGACATGTTTTATGTAATTCATTTCAGAAATATTTCAAAACTGGGCACTCTTGTAAGTCAGATGATTTCTGCAGCCATTTTACAACACAATATCCTGACTCATTTCAAGATCTTCTTCAAATGCAAGTCCCAAGTGTTAGAGTCATAGAGATGTACAGCATGGAAACAGATCCTTCAGTCCAACTCATCTATGTCGAACCAGCTATCCCAATCTAATCTAGTCCCGCTTACCAGCACCCAGCCTGTATCCCTCCAAATCCTTCCTATTCATATATCCATCCAGATGCCTTTTAAATGTTGCAATTGTACCAGCCTCCACCACTTCCTTTGGCAGCCCATTCCACACATGCACCACCCTCTGCATGAAAAAGCTGCCCCTGAGGTCTCTTTTATATCTTTCCCCTCTCAGCCTCAACCTATGCCCTCTAGTTCTGGACTCCCCCTACCCCAGGGAAAAGACTTGGTCTATTTATCCTATCCATGCCACTCATAAACGTTACAAACCTCTATAAGGTCACCCCTCAGCCTCTGATGCTCCAGGGAAAACAGCCCCAGCCTATTTCATCTCTCCCTATATTTCACATCCTGCAACTCTGGCAACATCCTTGTAAATCTTTTCTGAACCCTTTCAAGTTTCATAACATCCTTCTGACAGGAAGGAGACCAGAAATGCACGCAATATTCCAAAAGTGGCCTAATCAATGTCCTGTATAGCCGCAACATGACCTACCAACTCATATACTCCATATTCTGACCAATAAAGGAAAGCATACCAAATGCCTTCTTCATTACCCTCTCTACCTGCAACTCTACTTTCAAGCGGGTATGGTTTCCCATGCACAAAGCCATGTTGACTATCCCTAATCAGTCCTTGCCTTTCCAAATATGTGTCAATCCCATCCGTCAGGATTCCCTCTAACAACCACCACCAACGTCAGGGTCACTGATTGGTAGTTCCCTGGCTTCTCCTTACCACCTTTCTTAAATAGTGGTACCACATTAGCCAACCTCCAATCATCTGGCACCTCACTGTGACTATCAACGATATAAATATTTCAGCAAGGGGCCCAGCAATCACTTCCTTAGCTTCCCACAGAGTTCTAGGGTACAGGTCCTAGGATCTATCCACCTTGATGCGTTTCAAGACATCCAGCACTTCCTCCTCTATAATATGGACATTTTTCAAGATGGCACCATCAATTTCCCTACATTCTATATCTTGCATGTCCTCTTCACAGTAAACACTGACGCAAAATACTCATTTAGTATCGCTCCCATCTCCTGCGGCTCCACACAAAGGCTACCTTGCTGATCTTTGACGGGCCCTATTTTCTCCCTCGTTACCCTTTTGCCTTAATGTGTTTGTAAAACCCCTTTGGATTCTCCTTAACGCAATTTGCCAAAGCTATCTCATGTCCCCTTTTTGCCCTCCTGATTTCCCTCAAATATACTCCACCTATGTTTATACACTTCTAAGGATTCACTCGATCACTGCTGTCTATATCTGACCAATGCTTCCTTCTTTTTCTGAACCAAACCTTCAATTTCTATAGTCATCCAGCATTCCCTATACCTACCAGCCTTTCACCCTAACAGGAATATACTCTCTCTGGACTCTCATGATCTCATTTCTGAAGGCTTGCCATTTTCCAGCTGTCCCTTTACCCCCAATCAGCTTTTGAAAGGTCTTGCCTAATACTGCCAAAACTAGCCTTGCTCCAATTTAGAACTTCAACTTTTAGACCTGGCCTATCTTTTTCCATCACTATTTTAAAACGAATAGAATTATGGTCACTGGTCCCAAAGTGCTCCCCCACTGACACCTCAGTCACCTGCCCTGCCTTATTTCCAAAGAGTGGGTCAAGTTTTGTACCCTCTCTACTAGGTACATCCACATACTGAATCAAAAAATTTCTTGTACACACTTATCAAATTCCTCTCCATCTAAACTCTTAACACTATGGCAGCCCTAGTTTATGTTTGGAAAGTTAAAATCCCCTACCATAACCACCCTATTATTCTTACAGATAACTGAAATCTCCTTACAGATTTGTTTCTCAATTTCCCACTGACTATTAGAGGGTCCATAAAACAATCCTAATAATGTGATCATCCCTTTCTTATTTCTCATTTCTCAGTTCTACGCAAATAACTTCCCTGGATGTATTTCCCCAAATACCCTCCTTAAGTACAGCTGTAATGCTATCTCTTATTAAAAATGCCACTCCCTCTTCTTGCTTGCCTCCCTTTCTATCCTTTCTGTAGCATTTGTATCCTGGAACATTAAGCTGCCAGTCCTGCCCATCCCTGAGTCACGTTTCTGTAATTGCTATGATATCCCATGTTCCTAACCATGCCCAGAGTCCATCTGCCTTCCTTGTTAGGCCTCTTGCATTGAAATAAATGCAAGTTTAATTCATTAGTCCTACCTTGTTCTCTGCTTTGCCCCTGCCCACCATGACTGTTTGACTCACTTCTTTTCTCCACTGTACCAGTCTCCGATTGATCTCTTTCCTCACTATCTCCCTGGATCCACCCCCCAACTTTACTAGTTTAAATCCTCCCCAGCAGTTCTAGCAAATCTCCCTGCCAGTAAATTAGTCCCGTTCCAGTTCAGGTGCAATCCATCCTTCTTGTACAGGTCGCTTCTACCCCAAAAGAGATTCCAATGACCAAAAATGTGAGTCCTTCTCCTCAGCCACATGTTCATCTGCTCTATCCTCTATTCCTACACTCACTAGCTCGCTGCACTGGGAGTAATCCAGATATTACTACGTTCAAGGACCTCCTTTTTAAATTCCTGTCTAACTTTCTATATTCTCCCTTCAGAATCTCATCTTTTTTACTTCCTATGTCGTTGGTTCCAAAGTGTGCAATGACCTCCTGCTGGTCCTTCTCCCCTTTGAGAACATTCTGCACCGTCTCTGAGACATCCTTGATCCTGGCACCAGGGAGGCAACATAACATTCTGATTTTTTTTCACTGCTGGCCTTCCGCCTCATCTTCAACCCCAGGGCAGCAATGTGGATTTCAACAGTTTCCTCATTTCCCCCCCACCCCCACCCTCCCCTAGTTTATCTCTCCACACTTCAGGCTCTCTGCCTTTATTCCTGATGAAGGGCTTTTGTCTGAAATGTCGATTTTGCTGCTCCTCAGATGCTGCCTGAACTGCTGTGCTCTTCCAGCACCACTAATCCAAAATACATTCCCTGAGTGTCCATCACCCCTACATTTTCCAAAACAGCATACTTGTTTGAAATGGGTATAGCCACAGAAGACTCCTACATCAGTTTATTCAGTTAAATATTAATAATCCGGGGACACGGCAAGATGGCGGCGATTCTGTAGAACTGCTGTGGACAGCTTTGCCTAACAGTGAAGGCATACTGGTGTTTTTTTGCCATTCCTGGCCAACTTATGGAGTGGGATTATTAGTTTAATACCTTCCAGAACACATATTTCTTAATATTTGGGAGTGGGAAGGATACCAAAGAGAGAAGAAGTGAGCACTCCTCTGCAGCACCAGGCATACCAGAGACAGCAGCAACAGCAGCCTTTGCTGGACCCCACCCCCCCCCCCCCCCCGCCCCAGGAACCTGACAGACTTACAGGAATTGGCTGCGGCAATGGAGAGACTTATCTTGAAAGCTGGGGCTGCGATTGAGGAGATCCGTGCGGAGATTTGTGCCCAGGTCCAACCTATCGCATCCATGCTGCAGATCCAGGGCCTCAGGGAGCGGCTGGAGGAGGCGGAGGGTCGAATTAAGGCCTTGGAAGCTGCGATGGACTCCTCCTCCAGTTGGATCCAGGTGCTGAAGTGAGAGGTGTGGACCTTGCGAAACCATATCAACGATATCGAAAATCGAGGTCGGAGGATAAATCTCCACATTGTTGGGCTCCCTGAAGGTGAGGAAGGTGAGCAGCCAGTCAGCTTCTTTGAAAGCTGGCTGCTGAAGTTTTTGGGCCTTCCCATCGAGTCTAGCAGGCTGCAGATTGGAAGGGCTTATCAGGTTACAGTGCACAGGTCAGGGCCAGTGCAGTGCCCCTGCTCGGTCCCAGTGCACTTCCAAGCAAAAGGACAAGCAAAAAGTAATAGAAGCCTCTAGATTACTGGGAAATGATCCGAAAGCACTGCTGTACAAGGGTTCAAAAATCATGTTGTTCTAGGCTTTCTTGGCAGCTTTAATTCAAAAGAGGAAGTCCTTCCATTAAGTTAAAAAGCGGCTGAGGAACCTGGGCATCCAATACTCCATGAGGAACCCCACAGTGCTACATTTCAGCCACGACAACTCAGTTTATACATTTGACTCAGCGGATAAAACTAAAAAGTTTGTAGATACTTTAAAATAGACGGACTGGCCTGAAGAATATGGTTAATGTTCGTTCTGTTTTCCTTCTTTCCCCATGTTTTTCCTTCCTTTTTTTATTCCTTTCTTTCTCCCTAATAATTTCTTTGTTGGAATTGGGGAAAAAGAACTTGGAATAAGTGTTCCTTTTTTTTAATAACTGGATTTTATAATGGGAAATTTTGTGAATGTTCTTTGTTGTCTCCCCTTTTTTTGTTTGTTCTGTTTCTCTTTTAGTCACAAGTAGGGGTGACATGAAGCCAGGGATGGGTGGAGTGCTCATTCTGACTTTATCTTTTTTCTGTTGATTTAAGGATCATCCCCTTATTTGTTTTTCTCTGGCCTAAGGTGGGGCACAGTCCGGGTTTGAAGGAGCTGTGAAGTAGGAGATGGGTAGGGTGTGTGCCTCCTATGGGCAGGGGGAAGAGTCTTCCATTAAAGGTTTTATAGTTGGTTTTCTTTGTCGTTTTTTGGTAGTGATAGTTTTTTGTAGTTATGATAGAGTAGTTTTTGTATACATAATTATTTGGCTCCATGAGTCTTTATTTACTCTTGCTGGGCACTTTGTAAGCAGGGATCCCCCTCCTAGGGGTTCAAGGGTCTCTGAAAGGGGATATGGCTAAGTGTCTTATTAAATGGTGCACCTGGAACATCAAGGGAAGTCATTTGCCTACTAAAAGGAAAAAAGTGTTTTCTAAAGAGGGAAAGGGTTGATATCGCTTTGTTGCAGGAAACCCATCTTGATGATGGGGAACACCTGAAGTTACACCAGCGGAGTTATGACCCGAGTATTCTTTTCATCCTTTGCCACTAAAAGTAGGGGAGTGGCAGTACTTATCCAGAAAAATCTTCTGTTCACATTATTAGAGCAGGTGAAAGATGAGCAGGGACGGTTTGTGATACTTAAAGCTCTGATACATGGGGAGGAATATGGCATTTTAAATGTCTACTGTCCTCCACATCCCCTCATATTTTTGATTCTAAGCTGAGTGCCTTTGGAACACAGTACATTATTACAGGGGGGGGGACTTTAATTGTCTTTTGGATCCGACAGTGGACAGGATGCTTAGTGGGCCCCCAACTATTAATTTGCAGGCCAAGCAGGTGGCTGATTTATGCGGGAGTTGGGGTTGATGGATATTTGGAGATGTCTTCACCCTACCAGCAGGGACTTCACCTTTTTTCAAACCACATAAATGTCACACAAGGATTGATCTCTTTCTGGCTCCCTCAGCCCTTCTGGATTCGATTATGGGTTGTAAAATTGGGAATATTGCTATCTCTGATCATACGGCGGTATATTTGGAAGTTAAGGCCAAGAGTGAGGGGCTAGGTTTGCAGCACTGGCAGTTGGACCGTTTGCTCCTGAAGGAGTTTCAGAAATTCTTGATTATCAACTCAGTCACGGCTAGTAGTCCGTCTCTGATATGGGAGACCGCTAAGGCCTTTGCTAGGGGATTAGCTATTTCCTATTCGGCTAGCTGGAAAAGATAGAAGGAGGAACAGCAGCGTCTACTTGAGACATGGTTGAAAGCCGCCGAGGCAGCACATTTTGCACATTTTTTAGTGACGAAGCTACAGCAGATCATGGCCCTTTGGGCTGCCTTGAATTCAATAGTGACACAAAACACAAAGAAAAAACTTGTTTTTGCTAGACAAAGGTTGTTCGAATATGAGGATAGGCCAGGCAAGTACTTAGCGTACCTGACTAGGAAAAAGCATGCTCACCAATCCATTATTGCAATCAGAGACAGCGCCGGGGTCCTTACATACGATGTTAAAAAGATTAATGAGGCTTTTCGGAGTTTGTTTTCTGAATTGTATCAGTCTGATGGTTGCGAGGTCAGGAGGGCTAAAATGGAGACCTTTTATAAGAACCTGGACCTCCCAGGGGTAACCTTGGAACAGGCTTCTTTCCTTAATGCCCCCTTGACAATTCAGGAAATACAGGAGGCAGCTAGGCAACTTCAGAGTGGGAAAGTGCCTGACCCTGATGGTCTCCCTGGTGAGTTTTATAAGGAGTTTATAGGATTCTGTCAGGGCCGATATTGGAGATGTATAATCACTACTATATGCATGAATGCCTACCACCATCTTTGAGAGAAGCTATTATTTCCTTAATTCTTAAGAAGGGGAAGGTTCCTGAGGATTGTGCCTCATACAGGCCCATTTCTCTATTAAATTCAGATTTCAAGATTCTGTCTGAGATCCTGGCGCTGAGATTGGAAAAGGTATTGCCCCATATTGTTAAAGAGGGCCAGACAGTCTTTATAAGGAGCCATAGGTCCTCTAATAAAATGAATGTTCTTCCTCATTTGCTTCATCCCATGCGTATGCTCCCTATAATGTTTCCCAGGTCAATGCTGTGGAAGCTTATGAGATGGTTTGGTTCCTTTGCCTGGTATCATAGGCAGACCCTCATCAAACTTACTAAATCGCAGTTGCCTCAAGGAGGGGGAGGAATTGATTTCTCAGACATCAGGAGTATCAATTGAGTTCCCTGCTGTCCTTTGTCTGCGATTGAGTTTGGATTGTTACCTACCAAATGTGGCTGGATATCAAGGCCACCCAGTCCCTCTTATTAAACTGTAGTTCATGGATAAGATGAGGAGAGTTATGGACCACTGCTGGAACCCCATTGTCATTAGTACAGTCAAAGCGTGGAGGGCAATGCGTCAGAGTGAGAGTTGCTTATCCAAGACTTCGCCACTTACGCCTATAGTTGACATGCCAGGATTCTGACCAGGGTTCAAACTATGGGCAGTGAGAGGAGTTTCTAGTTTGGGAGACTTGTTTGAGGGAGAGGTTATGATGTCTTTTGAGCAACTGAGCTGCAAATACGGGTTATCTAGCAGAGATTGGGATTTCATCCAGAAGAAGGCTACACTTCTCACTAAGCCCTATAAGCCCGATACAGAGAGTTTGTTGCTACATTCCACAAGCACTCTTTCGGTTAGTGCCCTCTATCGCCTGCTGGGTGACAGGGCCTGGCAGGATATTATCTGGTTATGTGAGGTCTGGGAGCAAGAGCTAGGAGTGGAGATCTCTTCTGAAACATGGAAGAACATATGGGAGAGTGCTCGAAAGATCCCAATTTGTAATAGGACATGTGCTACGACATTAAAAGTTCTGCACATTTGGCACCGGACCGTTTGGTGAAGTTTAAAAAAGGGGCCTCTTCAATGTGCCTCAAATGTAAAATAAGTGTTGGTACTCTTACCCATTGCTTCTGGACATGCCACAGGCTCCGTGTTTATTGGAGCACTGTGGCGGGAGAGATAGGGAGGGTATTGAGGACTGAAGTCAAAGTAGACCCGATATCTCTCCTCTTAGGTCGACCGAATTTACCAAATTTACAATGTAACTGTGCATGGGAAGAAACTATTTAATACTCTTGCGTACTGTGCATGGAAGAATATTCTGATGAACTGCGTGTCTGAGAACTGGGTGCTGGGATGGCAGAAATTAATTATGGAGCACATTCCCATGGACCTTTTTACAAACGTGCGCCACACAACAGACTATTTTTATAAGACATGGCAGCCCTATTTGAGTTATTTGGGTATGGATTTGTCAGTTAGCTTAACTAGAACGTTTGTTTAACTGGGATGGTTAGGCTTGTCGAGCCCTGGAGGGGGTCTCCTGAGTTAATATTGGTATATATATACAGTGCTCCCGTTCCTTTGTTTAGGAGCTTTGCGCCGAGCATAACTGTTCTGTATTCTGTTTTTTTTGTTTTATTTTGCTTTTCTTTTTTTTTGTTTTTTTTTGCTTTTCTTCCTTTTTTAGATCTATTAGTTTTTTACTTATCTATTGGTGGTAGGTAGGAAAAGGATAGGTTCACTCTGGTGTAAGAAAATGACAAAAGGAGCAGTTCAAGCCAATATAAGACCGAAATAGATACTTAACTTTCGATATATGGGACAGTATCTGTGCACAATATTAAAGCCAAAATGAAAATATACAGTATGTACCATATTAAAAACTATGAGTAAGGACTGCACATGGAAGTTGAGAAATATAATATTGTGAAATGCTATTCTATATATGGGACAGTATATGTGTACAATATTAAAGCTAAATTGAAAACATATATACTCTGTTAAAAATTATGGATAAGGTCATGATTTGGAGGTGCCGGTGTTGGACTGGTGTGTACAAAGTTACAAATCACACAACACCAGGTTATAGTCCAACAGGTTTAATTGGAAGCACTAGCTTTCGGAGCGCCGCTCCTTCATCAGGTGGTTGTGGAGTGCACAATTGTAAGACACAGAATTTATAGCAAAAGTTTACAGTGTGATATAACTGAAATTAAACATGGAAAAATACCTTGATTGTTTGTGAAGTTTCTCATCTGTTAGAATGACCATGATAGTTTCACTTCTTTCATATGTAAATCACAAAACTTTTTTTAAAAGTTACATTTTCAGGTTAACTGTAATAATTGGTGTCAGCGCAGATAAGATGTTGAGATGCTGAAGGTGTTAGCCCCATGTGTTCCCTGTCTGTGCCATAATGTTTAGATTGATTCTAATCTAAAAAGTGAGTTAACAGAGTCTTATATGGATTCATGCAGTTTTTGAGCAAAGTACAATGTAACTGTGCAAGTACAAATTCACCCCATAAACATATATATATATATATATATATATGTGTGTGGGGTGAATTTGTACTTGCACAGTTACATTGTACTTTGCTCAAAAACTGCATGAATCCATATAAGACTCTGTTAACTCACTTTTTAGATTAGAATCA
>NC_057725.1:39082490-39092459 GCF_004010195.1 Chiloscyllium plagiosum
CTCACAACTCCCCACCCTAAACACATACATACATACTCCTACAGACACACACACTCTCCCACACGCACACATGCATCCTCTCACAGACTTAGACACTTTACGCTCACACACATATACATTCTCTAGCAGACACTCCCAATCCCCCCCATCCCAGACACACACACTCTCACATGCACCCTCTCACAGACTTAGATCATGTTACACACATACACTCTCTCACAGACACTCACAAACCTTCACCCCAGACAGACAGACACACACACACAAAAAAAAACCCACATGCACACATACACATATATGTTTATGGGGTGAATTTGTACTTGCACAGTTACATTGTACTTTGCTCAAAAACTTCATGAATCCATGTAAGACTCTGTTAACTCACTTTTTTAGATTAGAATCAGTCTAAACATTATGGCACAGACAGGGAACACAGGGGGCTAACACCTTCAGCATCTCAACATCTTATCTGCGCTGACACTAATTGTTACAGTTAACAATTGTAACTTTTAAAAAAAGTTTTGTGATGTAACTTTTAAATGTAACTTTTAAAATGTAACTTTTAAAAAAAGTTACATGTAAATGAAAATGTAACTTTTAAAAAAAGTTTTGTGATTTACATATGAAAGAAGTGAAACTATCATGGTCATTCTAACAGATGAGAAACTTCACAAACAATCATGGTATTTTTCCATGTTTAATTTCAGTTATATCACACTGTAAACTTTTGCTATAAATTGTGTGTCTTACAATTGTGCACTCCACAACCACCTGATGAAGGAGCGGCGCTCCGAAAGCTAGTGCTTTCACTAACTTGATTGAGTATTTTGAAGATGTAAGGAAGAGAATCGATGAGGTCAGAGCGGTGGACGTGATCTATTTGGACTTCAGTAAGGCACTTGACAAGGTTTCTCATGGTAGACTGGTAAGCAAGGTTAGAACACATGGAATACAAGGAGAACTAGCCATCTGGATACAGAACTGGCTTGAAAGTAGAAGACAGAGGGTGGTGGTGGAGGGTTGCTTTTCAGAGTGGAGGCCTGTGACCATTAGTGTGCCACAAGAATCAGTGCTGGGTCTACTGCTTTCCGTCATTTATACAAATGATTTGGATGCAAATCTAGGCGGTATAGTTAGTAAGTTTGTAGATGACACCAAAATTGATGGTGTAGTGGACAGCGAAGAAGGTTACCTCAGAGTACAATGGGATCTTGATCAGATATGCCAATGGGCTGAGAAGTGGCAGATGGAGTTTAATTTAGATAACTGACAGGTTCTGGATGAAGGTTTGCTCACTGAGCTCGAAGGTTTGTTATCAGACGTTTTATCACCATGCTAGGGACCATCTTCAGTGAGCCTCTGGATGAAGCAATGATGGTGTAGCCCGCTTTCTATTTATATATTTGGGTTTCTTTGGATTGGTGATGTCATTTCCTGTGATGCCATCATTTCCTATGGGGATGTCATTTCCTGTTCTTTTTCTCAGGGGGTGGTAAATGGGATCCAAGTCAACGTTTTTGTTGATAGAGTTCTAGTTGGAATGCCATGTTTCTAGGAGTTCTCGTGCGTGTCTCTGTTTGGCTTGTCCTAGGATGGGTGTGTTGCTCCAGTTGAAGTGGTGACCTTCCTCATCTTTATGTAAGGATACTAGTGAGAGTGGGTCATGTCTTTTTGTGGCTAGTTGATGTTCATGTATCCTAGTGGCTAGTTTTCAACCTGTTTGTCCAATGTAGTGTTTATTACAGTTCTTGCAAGATATTTTGTAATGACATTAGTTATGCTTGTTGTCTGTATGGGGTCTATCAAGTTCATTAGCTGCTGTTTTTGTTATTGGTGGGTTTGTGGGCCACCATTATGCCAAAGGGTCTGAGTAGTCTGGCAGTCATTTTCGAGATGTCTTTGATGTAGTATCAAAACATGATAAATGTGAGGTGCTGCATTTTGAAAGGCAAATCAGGGCAGGACTTATACATTTAATGGTAAGGTCCTAGGGAGTTTTGCTGAACAAAGAGACATTGGAGTGCAGGTTCATACTTCCTTGAAAGAGGAGTCTCGGGTAGATAGTATAGTGAAGATTAGTATGTTTTTCTTTACTGGTCAGAGCATTGAGTGTAGGAGTTGGGTGGTTACATTGTGGTTGTACAGGACATTAGTTAGGCCACTTTTTGGAATATTGTGTGCAATTCTGGTCTCTTTCCTATTGGAAGGATGTTGTGAAACTTGAAAGGTTCACAGTAGATTAACAAGGATTTGAGCTACAGGGACAGGTTCAATAGGCTAGGGCTGTTTTCCCTGGAGTGTCAGAGGCTCAGGGGTGACCTTATAGAGGTTTTATAAAGTCATAAGGGGCATAGATGGGATAAATAGGTCAAGCATTTTCCTTGGGGTGTAGGAGTCAGAACTTGAGGGCATAGGTTTACAGTGAGAGGGGAAAGATTTAAAAGGAACCTAAGGGGCAGCGTTCGCACACAAGGAGTTGTGCATATATGGAATGAGCTGCCAGAGGAAATGCTGGAGGCTGGTACAATTACAACATTTAAAAGGCATATGGATGGGTATATGAATAGGAAGGGTTGAGAGAAATATGGGCCAAGTGCTGGCAAACGGGACTAGATTAATTTAGGATATCTGGTCTGCATAGAGTTGGACTGAAGGATTTGTTTCCATGCTGTACATCTCTAAGACCTTTGCTAGAAAGATTGTAGACTAGGACAGTACCCTAACCCAATGTATAAAGGGGAAAAGCTACAAAAAAAGGTTATCAACGCTTAACCTTTACAACGTGGAAAATAGATGCTTCAGGTGGAAGCTAATTGAAATACTACTATGCTTGAAAATAGTATAGATAAATCCAGATTATTATTTCAAAGTAACACATGAAAGTAGGACAAAAAAGCAAGCGTGATAATGGTGAAAAGTAAATATAAAGCATTTTGGATCTTCAGTGGCCTAGTTTATGAATCATTGGAAAATACAATGTGGGATAGATTTTTATCTATTGTACAGGGATCTTACATCAGTAAATTAAAAATCAAGTTCATTCTGTAAAAGGTGTGAGATCTGCTTTACCAGATTTCTTCCCAGACATTGAAGAGGATAATCTATCCGCCTTTTAGCTTTGATTGTTATAACAGGCAGCGATGATGAAGGGCTTTTGCCCGAAATGTTGATTTTCCTGCTCCTCAGATGCTGCCTGACCTGCTGTGCTTTTCCAGCACCATTCTAATCTTGAGAGATATACCAACCTCAACTTTTAGAGGAAGTATGAATAATTATCATTACTATTACATTCACATATAATGCAAACACTCAGGCAATGCATCCCATGAAAATCCATGGATTTGTAAATCATCATTTATATAAATATTGGGGTAAACTGCAGTGACCAACTAAACGACCTCCAGATATTATGATTGGTTGTCTAATAAGCAGTAACTCGCCTGGCAGTATGGGACAGTGGGAGGTTGATGTCTCTACAGCATTTAAACATCCAAAGAACCTACTTTATATCCCCGTGCTACCTAGTGAGCAAGGCTGCTTCATCAATAGGTCCTATCACAGCAGAATCCTTTAATGGTAGATCATCTAATGGCTGTGCAGTTGAACAGAAAGTTATAATTGCATCTTTGTAATGATAGTCCAAATTGACTAAACCAGGCAGTATGTCACCAAGACAATGTATGGCCTGCTTTTGCAACAGGACTCCCACTCTACGAGACATCATGCACAGGACTGTTTACAAATGGTTAATTTCCACCAATCATTTAGCAATCAGCTGGCGGTTATGTGAGAAGGAGTGAGTGGGTGTGTATCTGAGGGCCGGATCAAAATATCTGGGAATTTCTAGGCATGAACTGATGACAAAGATTGCAATTACCAATTAATCATTAATTTTAATCAAGGCACAAAGATAGTTTGCTGTGTGATGAAAGGTATTAGAAAATTATAGAAGAAACACAATGTGATCTATTGGCCAGATTTCATTCTGGAATCTGACTCCTCCATTAGGAACATCAGTTGCGATCATAGCTTGGGGGCTTTTGTGGGATCTTGATTCATTGAATTTAAGAGGGGCATGTCTTTTTTAAAGAAATGAGATGCTTGACATGAAACGCTGTGTTGTGGCTAAGTTTAGTGCACAGATTTTTAAAATGGCTTTGAATGTTACTAAGAGTTTTCTGGGGTTAGAAGGTATAACAGTGGATTATTTGAAATGTTTGACTAAGGCTAAGTTGAGAGTGAATAAATGAAAGTAGAAGTTAAAGAAGTATCTCAGAAGGAGATGCTTAGATTGTTTAAATTCTTTCGCAGGATGTGGATGTTGCAAGCCAGACCAGTATTGATTGCTCACCCCTAATTATCCCTAACTCTAAGTGATTATCCATTTAGAATTAGAAGAAGGTAAATCTGAAGTTGGGATATCACAGCTTGGATTAGCTAGGATACAGTTAGAAATGAAAAGAAAATCAGAGGAAAATGCAAAGTGTGGAGAGAGATTGAAACTAATGGGAAAAGAAATACAATTATAAAAAAATTTGATCTCCAAAGAGAGGGGAAAATTAGAGAACACAGGTTGGCCACAGAAAAGCTTACAGCAAAGAAGAAGCGTAATTCTGATTCCAATTTGATTTAACTAAGAACCTACACTTCATGTCTACATTTACTGAGGATGGATAAGTGCTGGATAGATGATGTGGTCAAAAGATGTTTGGACTTTATTGTCACAAGGTATTTTGACAGGTACAGCTTTGACTATGTATGCCAGTTTGTCAGAAGAACAATCTGCAGTTTTTGAAATTATTCAGAAGGCAATACTCAATGCTTATCAGTTTGTTCCTGAAGCTTATCCATTAAAATTTAGGACTCAAGAAAGAAATCTAATCAGACATTCATTTAATTTTGAGGTAGTAAAAGGAGTGATGTGTGATCAGCAGGTTCTATCACTGAATTTAAGGAAACATTTTGATAACATGAGGGCAATTGATTACGAACACAAGATGTAGGAGCAGAAGTTGACTATTCAACTCATCATGTTTGCTCCACTATTCAATGAAGTGGAGATGCCAGTATTGGATTAGGGTGGGCAAAGTTAAAAAAAATCACACATCACCAGGTTATAGTCCAACAAGTTTATTTGGAAGTACAAGCTTTCGGTGCGCTGCTCCTTCATCAGGTCGCTAGTGGGATAGGATCATAGGACGCAGAATATATAGTAAAAGATCAAGTGTCATACAACTGATGCGATGTATTGAACAAACCTAAATTGCTGTTAAATCTTAATCACTTCGAATGGGTTGCAGGTTTAGATTTATTAATATGTAAATCCCAGAACTTGTTTCAAGTCACATTCCCAAGATAGCTTAAGGTTTTATTAAAAAAAAGTAGCATCTCCACTCAGACAATGTATTAAAGGTCTGACGTTAAAGTCTGTCTGTATTCCAAACATGAGTCAGACTGGTTCGATTTCCAAAGTAGGGATTTATAAATGTCATGTGGACCAACTGCCTACAGATTGTGTGCTTTTTCAGCAAAATAGAATATATCTGGAAATATATATTCAGATGCAAATTCACTCCATGGACTTATATGTGTGCATGTGAGGGAGAGTGAGTGTGTGTGTGTTTGGGAAAGAGGGAGAAAAAGTGCATGTGTGATAGAGTGAGTGCTTGAGTGTGATGGAGTATATGCCTGTGAGAGGCTGTGAACGTGATTGTGTCTGAGAGAGAGTGTATGTGAGCGTGTGTGAGAGAGACAATGTAGTGGGGTTACCTGCAGTGTGACATGAATCCAAGATCCCGGTTGAGGCAATCCTCATGGGTACCAAACTTGGCTATGAGCCTCTGTTCAGATATGCGTTGTTGCGTATCCCGAAGTCCGTCTCGGAGGATGGTCACCTGAAGATCCAAGGCCGAGTGTCCTCAACTGGCTGAAGTGTTCCCTGACTGAGATGGAACGTCCCTGTCTAGTGATTGTTGCGCAGTGTCCGTTCATCTGTTGTCATAGAGTCTGCTTGGTCTCGCCAATGTACCATGCCTCAGGACATCCTTGCCTGCAGCGTATGAGATAGACAATGTTGGCCGAGTCACGTGAATATCTGCTGCACACATGGTGGGTGGTGTCCCCAAATGTAATGGTAGTATCTAAATCGACGCTGATGCCTGCAGTGGTCGTAATGACAGGGTTGTATAGTGCTGTGGTTGATGTTGTTCTGAAGACTGGACAGTTTGCTGCCAATAATGATCTGTCAAAGGTTTGGCAGTTGTTTAAAGGTGAGAATTGGAAGTGTAGGGAAGATTTTGGCGAGGTGCACATCCTCATCACAGGCTGCAAAGAACATGGCATAATTTCTGAGCTCCCGGTAAGTACAACCAAGGATACCCTATAGATTGTATCCTGTGTCTGGCTCCTGAGGAGGTCATTACGGTTTCTCGCTGTGGCAAGAAAGATATGATGGACAAAGGGAAGATGCAAAAGTAGAAAGAAGAAGAGTGGACAACAAAGAAGACTGTTCAGAGGAATTAAAAAGAAAGCCTTCACCCACACTGCCAGCTTAGCTTCATTAGAACATCCTAGAACAGAAGCATGTTAACAGGAGTTGGCATTTCATATTACTGAACTTTGTTTCATCATCAGAAAGTGAGTTTGTATTGGGGAAGTAATTTAAAGGTGCTGCTTCTGATCTCTGATACAATTTGTATTTTAGGAATGTTTCTTTGTAATTATCTTTCAAACAGAGAAGTGGGGAATACAGGTATATATTATTCTCCAAAATATTCAGATTTTGTGATTCAGATTGTATGGTATCAAAAGAATGCCTTCAGATTTCATGTTCTTGACTTGGGTACATATTAGTTTTTAATTGTTCTTATTCATTTTGAAAAGAAATTTCACTCAGATTTCTGATTTTGTATTTCGGTAGTTCTCCACTAAGCCACTAGATGGTATTCTGTGTCAATGGAGATTTTTACAAGTGCAGTGACTCCCATAGATGGCTGAGTTCAGAACAGCATAGGAAGTTCCAGCATGGATAGTGAAAATGTTCATGTTTTTTAATCTTTAAAGTAGATTTCATTATAAGCTCCTCTAAAGAAATGAACTTTTTTTTTGCAATTGTCACTTCTTTAAGGCAACTAGAGAATATATTCATTGACAAGGACTGACTCAAGCTGGAACTTTTACAGCCCTGTTTCCTGAGAGAGAGAATGGAACTTATTTCCTCCACCTGTCCAATTTTTAATTTTATTTTACAAAACACTTGCAATACTTTCATGCAAAGAAGTTTCACTGATTATTTTCTATTCATCACATTTTAAATTGTTATTGTTGTTACTTTCAAATTCTATTGTGAAACTGATGAAAAGAAGATTTACATCACGTGGAAGTTAGGTGCGACCATAACATTTGTTTTCATGTAATTTTCCAATTTCACTTCATATATAATACAATGAATACTTTATTTTAAATTCAAGATATTCTCTAATGGAAAATTAAGTCATTTTGAAAATGCCTTAAGCAGTCATAAAACTAAGCTATTTGTTTATTGTTTGAAGTTGCTCTATTACTTTAAAAGGAAAATTTTATGTCAATTATTTCCTTCACCTGATCAACAGTGTGACTTGAAGTTAGAGCAATGTGGAAATAAAGCTAAAGGAACATTGTCTTGAATTGATTGAGTGATACAACATATCACACATCGAGACTAACTTATCTGCTTGTATGTAATGAGTTAAATCTAGTATGGAGCATAGTTACAATGCAGATTAGTAGCAGGAAGCATGTATAAGTGAGATAATTCCTACACTCGCAAGTGTAAGTTTGTTTTAATTGCCACATAAAGTGTGAAGAACAGAACAGATGCAACAGCATAACTGGCAATTGTTCACATTGCACTGACTACAAATTAGAAACCACTCCAGAAATGGATTATTTCGTAGAATCCTGGAAATATCAGTATGAATATGAATGAAAATGTCCAACTTTTTTTTCTATTTTCTTGTTTATTCTCAGACATTTCCATGAAGTGAATTTCCACCATTAGGTGGGAAACACAAAACTTTGGTCCACTTTTAGGTCAGAAGCCCTCTGCCAGTGGAAGTCTGACTAACATGTATGTTTACATCCATAATTCATATGGTAAAAGGTTTCCTATCTGGATAGATCTAAGGTATGGAGATGGAGTTAGTTCATATGAAGTGAGGCGATACACCATAAGCACTATCATTGTTGCTGATGTTTGTGTCAAAGCTTTTCACTTCATTAGAAGGATGCAAGTTGTCATGGAGAGCCAGAGGATATATACCTGTGGCAAAGCTGTCTCTTGCTTTATCATTACTACCTAGATCTAATGCTGGAGACAATGAGTGAGAGGAGGAATATCCTCTTCCTGGACAAGTAGCAAGAGGAAATCATTTTATCCTGTCTGTCGAGGTATTCCATTCTCCTCCAATTCCTACTCCTCTCCTATCTATTTCTCCTCCAATGAGTTATCTCATTTAGTCCTTCCTGTCCACAGCTCTCTGAAGAGGCTTTTCGAGGGCACAGGCAGATCATCACAATAAGCTCTTTGCAGCAGGTGCCATCAGACTGGTTCAGGCATTGGAATCACAGTTTCAGAAGCCTATAGCTGCTACATACCAAATGTTAACTGTATTTAAACAGAAAGGTTTAAAACATAAAGTACTGAGTTGGTAAGGTGAACCAAAGGCAGTAGTTTACTTGGACTTTCAGAAGGTTTTTGAATAAAGTCCCATAAGAGATTAGCATGTAAAATTAAAGCTCATGGGATTGGGGATAATGTACTGACATGGATAAAAAAACTGGTTGGCAGACAGGATACAAAGAATAGGAATAAACAAGTCTTTTCTGAGTGGCAGTTAGTGGCTAGTGGGGTGCTGCAGGGTTCAGTGCTTAGATCCCAGCAATTCACAATATACATTATTGATTTATGAGGGAACTAAATGTCATGTGTCTAGGTTTGCAGGCAACATAAAATGGTGGGAGGGTGAATTCTGAGTACGATGCAGAGATACTTCAGTGTGATTTAGACAAGTTGAATGGGCAAATGCATGGACTATGAAATATAATGTGCATAAAGGTGAGGTTGTCCCCTTTCGGAGCAAAAACAGGAAGGCAGATCCTTACCTGAATGGTAATAGATTGGGAAGGAGGGAGGTGCAAAGACATCTGGGTTTCCTTGTAGACCAGTCACTGAAAGTAAGAATCAAGGGTGCAGCAGGCAGTGAATAAGGCAAATGGTATGTTGGCTTTCATAGTGACAGGATTTGAGTTCAACAGCAGCGATATTCTGCTGCAATTGTACCGGGCCTTGGTGAAACCATCCTTAAGTAATGTGTGCAGTTTTGGTCTTAGAGTCTGTTTTAAAAAATTCTCAAGGTCAGGTTCGTAGGAGAGTAGTCTGACACAGAACAAACGACCAAGAGGCGAGTCTGCTAGAATATGCTTCAGCTTTTATTCCCCGCAGCGTCGCCACAACCAGGTCTCATACTTACAACGGGTCTGGCTTATACTCACTCTACATGTTACCGGAACTGGGAGCCGTCAGTTCTCGTAGAGCGGTTGCCAACAACCCACGCTCGGCGGTTAAACGTAACCCCGGAGCAGACTCCCGGGTCTGGCGACTTTTCCAGCTGATATACTCTTTTCCAGATATAAACATTCATGTGAACAGCAGAGCAAGGCTAAAAAACACATTCCATTCTGGTTACATACAGATAAGAAGACTCACACGGGGAGGTGTGTAATAAGATTCACACGGGACTAAGCAACACCTCCATTCCGGTTAGATTCACACATGTATTGGGACATAATTTTTAACCGTTTCACCACATTCCACTGCTTGGAATTTTACACCACATGGACACACTTTCCTCATTCCTGAAGAAGGGCTTATGCCCGAAACGTCGATTCTCCTGTTCCCTGGATGCTGCCTGACCTGCTGCGCTTTTCCAG
>NC_057725.1:39095099-39096254 GCF_004010195.1 Chiloscyllium plagiosum
CACCATATTCCACTGCTTGGCCCAATACATGTGTTACATTATGATTCACACATGTATTGGGGACATAATTTTTAACCGTTTCACCACATTCCACTGCTTGGCCCAATACATGTGTTACATTATGATTCACACATGTATTGGGACATAATTTTACACCACAGAGTCATAGAGATGTACAGCATGCCGACCAGATATCCTAACCCAATCTAGTCCCACCTGCCAGCACTCGGCCCATATCCCTCCAAACCCTTCCTCTTCATATACCCATCCAAATGCCCCTTAAATGTTGCAATTGTACCAGCCTCCACCACTTCCTCTGGCAGCTCATTCCATAACCTTACCACCCTCTGTGTGAAAAAGTTGCTCCTTAGGTCTCTTTTATATCTTTCCCCTCTCACCCTAACCTATGCCCTCTAGTTCTGGACTCCCCTACCCCAGGGAAAAGACTTTGCTAATTTACCCTATCCATGCCCCTCATAATTTTGTAAACCTCTATAAGGTCACCCCTCAGCCTCCGACGCTGCAGGGAAAACAGCCCCAGCCTGTTCAGCCTCTCCCTAAAGCTCAAATCCTCCAACCCTGGCAACATCCTTGTAAATCTTTTCTGAACCCTTTCAAGTTTCACAACATCTTTCCGATAGGAAGGAGACCAGAATTGCACGCAATATTCCAACAGTGGCCTAACCAATGTCCTGTACAGCTGCAACATGACCTCTCAACCCCTGTAGGAGAAAGTGAGGACTGCAGATGCTGGAGATCAGAGCTGAAAATGTGTTGCTGGAAAAGCGCAGCAGGTCAGGCAGCATCCAAGGAGCAGGAGAATCGATGTTTCGGGCATGAGCCCTTCTTCAGGAATGAGGAAAATGTGCCAAGCAGGCTAAGAACCTGCTTGGATCTTAGCCTGCTTGGCACACTTTCCTCATTCCTGAAGAAGGGCTCATGCCCGAAATGTCAATTCTCCTGCTCCTTGGATGCTGCCTGACCTGCTGCGCTTTTCCAGCAACACATTTTCAGTTCTCAACTCCTGTATTCAATAATCTGACCAATAAAAGAAAGCATACCAAACGCCGCCTTCACTATCCTATCTACCTGCAACTCCACTTTCAAGGAACTATGGACCTGCACTCCAAGGTCTCTTTGTTCAGCAACACTCCC
>NC_057725.1:39097271-39143306 GCF_004010195.1 Chiloscyllium plagiosum
TGTATTTGTAAAAACCCTTTGGATTCTCCTTAATTCTATTTGCCAAAGCTATCTCATGTCCCCTTTTTGGCCTCCTGATTTCTCTCTTAAGTATACTCCTACTGCCTTTATACTGTTCTCAGGATTCACTCGATCTCTCCTATCTATACCTTACATATGCTTCCTTCTTTTTCTGAACCAAACTCTCAATTTCTTTAGTCATCCAGCATTCCCTATACCTACCAGCCTTTCTTTTCACCCTGACAGGAATATACTTTCTCTGGATTATCGTTATCTCATTTCTGAAGGCTTCCCATTTTCCAGCCGTCCCTTTACCTGCGAACATCTGCCCCCAATCAGCTTTTGAAAGTTCTTGCCTAATACCGTCAAAAATTGGCCTTTCTCTAATTTAGAACTTCAACTTTTAGATCTGGTCTATCCTTTTCCATCACTATTTTAAATCTAATAGAATTATGGTCGCTGACCCCAAAGTGCTCCGCCACTGACACCTCAGTCACCTGCCCTGCATTACATCCCAAGAGTAGGTCAAGAATTGCACCTTCTCTAGTACATCCACATACTGAATCAGAAAATTGTCTTTTCCGCACTTAACAAATTCCTCTACATCTAAGCCTTGAACACTATGGCAGTCTCAGTCTATTTTTGGAAAGTTAAAATCCCTTCCCATAACCATCCTATTATTCTTACAGATAGCTGAGAACTCCTTACACTTTTATTTCTCAATTTCCCTCTGACTATTAGGGGTCTGTAATACAATCCCAATAAGGTGATCATCCCTTTCTTATTTCTCAGTTCCACCCAAATAACTTCCCTGGATGTATTTCTGGGAATATCCTCCCCCAGCACAGCTGTAATGCTATCCCTTATCAAAAATGCCACTCCCCCTCCTCTCTTGCCTCCCTTTCTATCCTTCCTGTAGCATTTGTATCCTGGAACGTTAAGCTGCCAGTCTTGCCCATCCCTGAGCCATGTTTCTCTAATTGCTATGATATCCCAGTCCCATGTCCCTAACCATTGCCTGAGTTCATCTGCCTTCCCTGTTAGGTTCCTTGCATTGAAATAAATGCAGTTTAATTTATTAGTCCTACCTTGTCCCTGCCTGCCCTGACTGTTTAACTCGCTTCTGTTCTCAACTGTACCAGTCTCAGATTGATGCCTTTCCTCACTATCTCCCTGGGTCCCCCCACCTTACTAGTTTAAATCCTCCCGAGCAGCACTAGCAAATTTTCCTGCCAGTATATTAGTCCCCTTCCAATTTCGGTGCAATCCGTCCCTCTTGTACAGGTCACTTCTACCCCAAAAGAGACTCCAATGATCCAAAAATGTTAATCCTTCTCCCATACACCAGCTCCTCAGCCATGCATTCATCTGCTCTATCTTCCTATTCCTGCCCTCACTAGCTCATAACACTGGGAGTAATCCAGATATTACTACTCTCGACGACCTCCTTTCTAAATTTCTGCCTAACTCCCTGTAATCCCCCTTCAGAATCTCATCCTTTTCCCTTCCTATGTCGTTGCTTTCAATGTGGACAATGATCTCTTGTTGGCCCCTCTCCCCCGTGAGAACATTCTGCACCCTGTCTGAGACATTCTTGCTCCTGGCACCAGGGAAGCAACACACCATTCTGCTTTTTCGCTGCTGGCCACAGAAACGTAGGACCTCGGACTACGGAATCCCCTAACACAATTGATCTCTTGGAAGCCGACATACCCCTCGTTGCATTAGAGCCAGTCGCAATACCCGAAACTTGGCTCTTCGTGCTACGTTCCCCTGAGAATCCATCACCCCCTACATTTTCCAAAACAGCATACCTGTTTGAAATGGGTATATCCACAAAAGACTCCTGCACTAGCTATCTACTTCTCTTACCTTTCCTGGAGTTAATCCATCTATGTGACTGTATTTGAGACTTTCCCTGCTTCCTATAACTGCAATCCATCACATACTGTTGCTTCTAACTGTCTCTCCAACCGATCCACTCGATCTGATAAAATTCACATCCAACAGCATTTATGGCAGATATAATCCGCAGTAGCCCTTAAACTCTCTTTAAACTCCCACATCTGACAAGAAGTACATATCTCTGTACTAAAGGCCATTTTTGCTCCTTCACAATCTACATACCCAGAAAATAACACAGTCTTATTCCTCTACAAAACACTAAATTAATAGTTATGGCTTATATTTTAAGTTTAATCAAGAGACATATCTCCAAAAACATATAATCAAGAAAGAACCCACTCTACTCATTACTACAGCGTTCCTATTGGATTCACTTAAAACAACAATTAACTTACCTGATTCTGTGCTGTGAACTTCGCCCAAACAGGTTCCTGCAAGATTAGTTGTGAATTTCATTGTTTGTGAATTTTCCCAGATGCACTCCGATGTCCAGTGATACATGAATTCAAACAGCAAAGGCAGTAACTGTGCAGGTTCGTTCTCTCTCTCTCTCTCTCTCTCTCTCCCCTGCACTGACCTCACCATGTGCTTCCTTTGTCTGTTCTTCTCCCTTTTAAAACTGCTGTTGTTTTGACTTTTATTTTTCCAAAGTTCCAAAACAATGGAACAGCATATAAAACAGTAATTGCTGCTCCTGGAATTTGAGGAAATCGCCTCCAGCACCTAAAATACCTCAAAGAAGGAGCAGCTGTTACAGCCAGAAATTGTTTCCCGGTCTCTTTGACCGAGGAAGTGTTCTGGCTGTGGAGGGAGTGTGACATAAGTTTACCAGACTGATTACTGGGGTGTAGGCTGACATATGAAGAGACTGGATCAGTTAGGACTATATTCAGTTTAGAAGAATAAGGGGAGATCTCATGGAATACTATAAAATTCCATTAGGACTAGACAGGTTAAATGCAGGAAGGATGTTCTAAATGGTTCTGGACACCCTTGTCAATGGTCACAGTTTTAAGGATATGGGTTGACCATTTAGAACTGAGATGAAGAGACATTTCTTCACCCAGAGAATGTGACCATGGTGCAATTGAGGCCAAAACACATTGAATGTTTTCAAGAGGAGTTGATTATAGTTATAAGGGCTAAGGGTATCGAAGGTTATGGGGAGAAAATGGGAACAGGGATGATCAGCAATGATTATATTGAATGGTGGAGCAGGCTTGAAGGGCCAAGTTGCCTGCTCCTATGATTCTATGTCTACATTTTTATGCAAGAGCTTTATTTCAGTTTGCCACATTCTGTAAAACATATCTCACTGATTACTAGCTCCCTTTACTTATACAACTAATTCAAACCCAAATTATATTTAATTAATATATCTATCACTAGTTCCCGCATATCATTAAGTCTCAGGAAGTCGTTCAGATCAAATCTAAAATAAAGAATTGCAGATGCTGAAAACATTAACTTTCTCTCCATAGATGCTGTCAAGCTGAGTTTCTCCAATTTCTGTTTTTGTTTCTGTCTTTCACACCATATTGATAATAACATGTTCCTGTTTTTCTTTTCTTTTTTGGTGATTTATTTAAAAACAAACAAACATATAAAAATAACAACACATTATATTCCCTTTTTTTGCACATTAAAGTTCTAAGTGTCCTTTTTCCAGTGTATCCAATAGTTTCTTGAATCTTGTTGCTTTCTTTGAAAAACAATAAGATGGCTGATAGCTGCTATCTCTTCATTTAAAATTGGAGATATGTCCATTCTCCATCTACTTTTTTAATGCTGTAATGTTGATGCTCAGGTTTTATAAATTGTGGAGTATCTGTTATCCTGTAATGACTTATTATCAACGTAACTCAATGGGTATTATTGCTGAATCCTTTTTAAGAATTTCTTCCAATATTTTCACTAAGATAGATGTCATAGCCATTGCCTTACAAAGTTTCCACTGCTAAGGTACTTTTTACTACTCTTTTGATCTTTTTAGCTTCACAGGTGTTATGGACCAGGCCAGACCCCTCAAAATATTTCAAGAAGGTAGCCCAGACCCTAACTTTGCTAGTTGTTTTAAGCAGGTGTAAAGTGGATATGTGCCAATTTCCAAAGTTTAAACTCCTCTTTTTCTCTCTCTTTTGCTTTAAATCGTAATTCCTTGTCTTTTGTCTTTAACTCAAGCTGTTTCATTTTCAATTGAATTTTAGCCATCTCTAAAGATTCTGATGGTGTTTCCAGCAAATTTACATGCTGAATTACTGCTGTAATTATCTCTCCTTTCCTTATGGAAGGGACAACTCCAACTTGTCTGCTAATTCCAGCAGCTTGGCCTTAATCACTTTTTGTAAAACCCCCAAGGTCACTTCTTGCACCCCCAGAAAATTCTTGGTGACTGAAAGAGCCATTGCTATCCACGCACTGTTTAAACCAACCAAATTCAACACCCAGAACAAAAGACACAATCACCTACCACTCGCTGCTTTCGAGTCCAAAAACTCTAATCCCAATCTGGAACTACAGAACAAATCCCGCAAAGAGCTCCCAATCTGTTATGGACCAGGCCAGACCCCTCAAAACATTTCAAGAAGGTAGCCCAGACCCTAACTTTGCTAGTTGTTTTAAGCAGGTGTAAAGTAGATATTCTAGGAGAGAATCAGCTGTCAAACCACTTAGTTTAAACAAAACAGAATATATTTATAAGATTACTGAATGAAACATAAACAGAAAACAGAATACCAAATAACTTATCCTATCTGAAAATCCAACAGATTATCCCACCTTAATGATGCTGTTCCAAATACTTGCAACAATCTCCATAAACATCCCTTGGCACAAAAGTTAAAATCAAACATAGGTTCTGACAAGATCGAAGTCAGAGAGAGAGAGAGAGTATTGGCCTGGACCTGCTTCTTTGGGTCCAGCAGCCTTTCTTCACACTACTGCTATAAAATACAGAGAAAAGCTGAGCTGGGAGAACTGGCCTCACCCCTTTCATTGTACACGTGTTTTATTAACTTCAAAGCCTTCTGCCTGAGGTAGTCTCTGTTAGCTATTATCAAATTGGCCCTAAAACCCTTCAACCTCCGGACTTTTTGGAGTCTGTGTCATTTACAACCTTTCTGGAAAAACACCCCAAGGACTGTAAAACTTCGCTAAAGGAGCATCTTCCTCAGATCTCCTCCCTTTAAAAAAAAACATCGATATCCAAAGATGGCTTCATTTAAAATGCCTTAAAAATTGTTAGTACTGTAAAACACATATATACGTTACTTTGATAACTAGTCAATGTAGTGCACAACTACATTCTATTTCAGTCTGTTGTACTCCTGCCACTGAACACCTCCATTCCTCATTTGAGTCTTATTAATGCATAGACAATCACTTTTTCTCATCCTGCCACATGCACACTTTTTAAATTGAATGGCTGTAACAACAAGCTTCATCCAACAATCTGGCACTTTTGTCCTTAAACCTTTCCATAAACTTCCATGACCAGTGTATATGATTGTCTCAGATAAGTTACTGCTAACATAAACACTGAAATATTAGATTGCTAACACCAAACTTAAAGTCTCCTTATCAACCATCGAATATTTCTGCTGATGAATGTTCAACTTCCTGGAGAAATACCCAATACGTCTTTCTGTCTTCTCATGGTATTCTTGTAAGAGCACAATACCAACACCCACATCACTTGCATCGATAGCCACCTTGAATGGTTTTGCTTAATTAGGTATGGCTAATACCGGGACAGTGGTAAACACAGCTTTCAAGCTGTCAATTGCCTTCTGACAGTCCACCACCCACTGAAACTTCTTGCCTTTCCTGAGCAATTCAGTGATTGGAGCAGCCACACTGCCAGTATTTGGTAAAGATTTTCAATAAAATCCACTCAATCCCACAAACCATAGTACTGTGCTTTTTGTTGCTTATATGAGAATCTCACCAATTACTTTTGTTTTTGCATCCCATGGGGCCATTTGTCTGTGTCTAATAATATGTCTAGGAAGGTAACTTGGGCTTTGGCAATTTCACTTTTAGCCAGGTTTATCACCAAGCCTGCCTTCCGAAGTCAATTGAACAAGTCTGATAAATGTTGTAAATGTTCCTTCCATGTGCACTAAAAGTCACCAGGTCATCGATATATACTATACAGTTGGGTAATCCAGCAATGACCTAATTGGTTAGTCTCTGAAATGTGGCTGGCACATTTTTTACGCCAAATGGCATGACTTTAAACTGATACAGTACATGTGGCGTTATGAAAGCTGAAATTGCCTTTGCTCTTTCTGACAAAGGTACCTACCAGTATCCTCTAAGCAAGTCCAACATGGAAATATAAGTTGCTGGTCCCACCTTCTCAACACAGTCTTCCAAACATGGAATCGGATATGCATCAGTCTTTATAACTGCATTGACTTTGCGATAGTCCACACATAACCATTGGGTACCATCTGGTTTTGACACATTTACTATGGGTGAGCTCCAATCACTGTAACTCATATCACTTATGTCGTCTTGGAGCATGTGTTCAATCTCCTTTTGAACCTGTGCCAACTTTACAGGGTTATGCCTATAAGGAAGTTGCTTCATCGAATGTTTATATCTATATCATACATAAATTAGGTTAGTTCTTCCCAGCTTATTTCCATTTATCTCTCCAAGTGATCATAATGATGCTTTCAGGTCATTTCAGTTTTCCTCTGGACGGTAACTCAATTATTTATCCCAATTTTTGATAAGTTCCTCATTGTCCAATTTAACTTGAGGAATATCCAATTCAGAATCCTCTGAACTTGGTTCTTCCCTTTGTGTTGTAATCAATAACACATTCTCCTCTTGCTTTCTTTCCCTGTCAAGAGTGGTTAACACGGCTTTCAAGCTGTCAAATGCCTTCTGACGGTCTACCATCCACTGGAAGTTCTTGCCTCTCTTTAGCAATTCAGTGAATGGAGCAGCCACATTGCTAAAATTTGCTAAAGATTTTCAATAAAATCCACTCGATCCCACAGACCATAGTACTGCTCTTTTAAGCAAATTCACATGACACACTCTGTGAGATTTCTTTCCGTCTGGAGTTCATATCAAGTAGTTCACCTTACTCAATTTTCTTTCAACTTGATAAGGTCCACTAAACCTTGCTTTTAAAGGTTCACCTATCACTAGAAGCAACACTAATACCTTATCCCCAATAGCAAAATTGCAAATTTTTGATTTTTTGTTTGTTTCCTGTTTCATTGCATGCTGCAAAACTTTTAAATGCTGTCTAGCCAACTCCCCAGATTTATTTAATTGTTCCCTAAAATTTGACACATAGTCCAAATGGGTGGACTCTGAATTCTGACTTACCAATTACTCCTTAATCAATTTTAATGGTTGTCTCATTTCACGCCCAAAAACTAATTCAAATGAACTGAATTTGGTCGATTCATTTGGTGCATCTCTGATCACAAAAAGCACAAATAAAATTCCCTTATCCCAATCATCTGTTTAGTCTTGACTATAAGCCCTCTACATGGTCTTTAATGTCTGATTCCACCTTTCTAGCGCTCCCTGCGTTTCTGGATGGTCGGCAGTAGATTTGAATAGTTTATTCCTAAGCAGTTCATAACTTGCTTGAATAAGTTTGATGTGAAGGTTGACCCCTGATCTGATGGTATCTCTGTTGGTAGGCCGTGTCTAGTGAAAAACTTATCATGGCGTAATGGAATGGCCTCTGAAAATTTAGTCAACACATCCATTATTGTGAACAAATATTGATTCCCATTTATTGTTTGAGGTAGAGGAACTTTGCGATCAATTAAAACTCTTGTAAAAGGTTCCTCAAATGCAGGAATAGGTATTACAGGTGCAGGTTTTATTATTACCTGTGATTTTCCAATTACCTGACATGTATAATACGGCTTCTGGATTAGTGGTGCTGGAAGAGCACAGCAGTTCAGGCAGCATCCAAGGAGCTTTGAATCGACGTTTCGGACAAAAGCCCTTCATCAGGAATAAAGGCAGTGAGCCTGAAGCGTGAAGAGATAAGCTAGGGGAGGGTGGGGGTGGGGAAAAAGTAGCATAGAGTACAATGGGTGAGTGGGGGAGGAGATGAAGGTGATAGGTCAGGGAGGAGAGGGTGGAGTGGATAGGTGGAAAAGGAGATAGGCAGGTCGGACAAGTCCGGACAAGTCATGGGGACAGTGCTGAGCTGGAAGTTTGAAACTAGGATGAGGTGGGGGAAGGGGAAATGAGGAAGCTGTTGAAGTCCACATTGATGCCCTGGGGTTGAAGTGTTCCGAGGCAGAAGATGAGGTCTTCTTTCTCCAGGCGTCTGGTGGTGAGGGAGCGGCGGTGAAGGAGGCCAAGGACCTGCATGTCCTCGGCAGAGTGGGAGGGGGAGTTGAAATGTTGGGCCACGGGGCAGTGTGGTTGATTGGTGCGGGTGTCCTAGAGATGTTCCCTAAAGTGCTCTGCTAGGAGGCGCCCAGTCTCCCCAATGTAGAGGAGACCGCATCAGGAGCAACGTATACAATAAATGATATTAGTGGATGTGCAACTAAAACTTTGATGGATGTGGAAGGCTCCTTTAGGGCCTTGGATAGAGATGAGGGAGGAGGTGTGGGCGCAGGTTTATCTCTTCACGCTTCAGGCTCACTGCCTTTATTCCTGATGAAGGGCTTTTGCCCGAAACGTCGATTCAAAGCTCCTTGGATGCTGCCTGAACTGCTGTGCTCTTCCAGCACCACTAATCCAGAATCTGGTTTCCAGCATCTGCAGTCATTGTTTTTACCTATGTATAATATGGCTGACAAAATTCAACTGCATCCTTGTGCAGTCCAGGCCAGTAAAAATGTTTTTGTATTTTTGCTTGTGTTTTCCTCATTCCTAAATGACCCCAAGTGGTAGCTCATGCATCACCTCCTTTCTATACCCCACTGGCAATACGATTTGATGAACTTCTGCCCATTTCTCATCTGCCTGAATATGTGATGGTCTCCATTGTCTCCATTTCCTCACTAAGTCATCATTTTTAAGATCATAATATTCAGGGATGCATTCGGATTCCTTTTTCTGTTAATGCCTCCTGATACAATTGCTTTGAGTTTTCATCTTTCTGCTGTAACTCAGTTAATTTATCTGAGCTAAAGATGTTTGCACTGCCATCTATCTGCTCCTGGTTTGTGCCAACCATCTGAACAAACAGGGTCTCTGCTAATTCCTCTTCAACGTTTTTATCTGAACTTTTTGATCTCTTTTGTTTCAACTGGTAACTTTGTGACCTCATTAGCACACAGTCAGGAAAAGTTCCTGGATGTGTGTCCTGCAATAGTTCAGTTGCCTGAGTTTCCACTGGCTTTCAACCACAATAGACAACACTCCTACTGGTGAATTGGCTATATCATTAGCAAGGACAAATTTTATTCCTTGAACTGAGAGTTTATCCAGTATTCCTACCACAAATTCTCCACTCTTGTCTGGACACTCTAATCTCACTTTACATAGTTGAGCTCTTTTTGTCTCACTGTAAATTCCTATTGCTAGTACCTTTTCTCAACATCACAGACTGAGAGGATCCTGTATCTCTTAATATTGTAACCTCTTTACCTGCTGCTTCTGGCCTTTGCAAATAAACTTGACCTTCACAGGAATGTGGTTTAAGAAGATCTGGCACTTCCTTCTTAACCAACTTCCGACCAGCTTTTACATTCTGGTGCAGCTTTCTAGCTTCCACAGTGCTTTCTGTTACCACTCCAATAAAGTTCACTGGCTTCCCCTGTTTTCCCACATCTGGCTTCTCTTAACTCACCAACACTGTGATTTCATGTGGCCTACTTTATTGCAATGAAAACACTGGAGCTTTTTAACTTCTTTGTCCCCTTCAAGGGTACAAAGTTATGCTTATGATCTTCACCGCGACCTACCTTTCCCTTTCCACGTGAGGATTTCTTTTTTCCCCCAATTTCTATCCCTCATGGATTGAAATTGATTCTGGAAGGCAAACTTTGCTTTATGGACCAACTCATAATCATTAGCCATTTCAGCTGCTCGTCTTACTGTTTAACTCTCTGCTCTTCCACTACTTCAGATAGTAAATGGTTGAGCCCCAGTCTTAAGTGCCAATTTTCGAAGTTCAAACTCTCTCTCTTTTTCTGTCTCTTTTGCTTTAAATTGTAATTCCTTGTCTTTTGCCTTTAACTCAAGCTGTTTCATTTTCAGTGGAATTTTAGCCATCTCTCAAGATTCTGATGGTGTTTCCGGCAAATTTAAATGCTGAATTACTGCTGTAATTATCTCTCCTTTCCTTATGGAAGAGGACAACTCCAACTCCAACTTGTTTGCTAATTCCAGCAGCTTGACCTTAATCACTTTTTGTAAAACCCCCAAGGTCACTTCTTCCACCCCCAGAAAACCCTTGGTGACTGAAAGAGCCATTGCTGTCCAAGCACTGTTTAAACCAACCAAATTCAACACCCAGAACAAAAGACACAATCACCTACTACTCGCTGTCTTCGAGTCCAAAAACTCTAATCCCAATCTGGAACTACAGAACAAATCCCGCAAAGAGCTCCCAATCTGTTATGGACCAGGCCGGACCCCTCAAACATTTCAAGAAGGTGGCCCAGACCCTAACTTTGCTAGCTGTTTTAAGCAGGTGTATGGTAGATATTCTAGGAGAGAATCAGCTGGTCAAACCATTTAGTTTTAAACAAAACAAAATATATTTACAAGATTACTGAATGAAACACAAACAACAGGAAATAGAATACCAAATAACTTACCCTATCCAAAAACCCAACAGATTATCCCAACTTAATGATGCTGTTCCAAATACTTGCAACAATCCCCATAAAATCCCTTGGCACAAAAGGAAAAATCAAAACAGGTTCTTACAAGATCGAAGTCAGAGAGAGTATTGACCTGGACCTGCTTCTTTGGGTCCAGCAGCCTTTCTTCACATTACTGCTTAAAAAAAAAACAGAGAAAAGCTGAGTTGGGAGAATTGACCACTCCTCTTTCATTGTACTAGTGTTTATTTTAAACTTGAAAGCCTTCTGCCTGAGGCAGTCTCTGTCAGTTACTATCAAATTGGCCCTAAAACCCTTTAACCTCTGGACTTTTCAGAGTCTGTGTTGTATACAACATATCTAAAAAAAACAAGAACTGCAAAACTTTGCTAAAGGAGCAGCTTCATCACACAAGGCCTAGGGGAACATTTACCTCCCTTTCTCGAAAGAAAATTTGTAAATTCTTCACTAGAGAACACAGCTTTGCATATGTTGCAGTACTAAAAACAAAAAAAATTAATGTTCCTGGCATATCACAGAGATGGAAATTTGGAAATGCAATGCTCCATTTTTAATTTCTTCAATATTTTGTTTTCCAAGAAAATGGGATTTTTCATAGTTGTACTCAACATTGTTACTTAAAAACTGGCATATGGCTTGTTTTGGGTGCCTTATAGTTCAGTTGTTCAATTTGTTCGCAAGTTCTCTATTTCATCTTTAGAAGCTGGCACATCATTCTGTAAAGCCCTACTTTGACTAATAACAATGGGTTGACATTTTCCAAATGAGGCTGATATGAAGGGACACATGATCTGTTCTACCTGATTTCTAATCCAATATCCTTAAAAGCAGTAGAAACTCAGATTCCAATTTTGAATTCTAATATAAACCCATTTATAATAATGTTTTCAAATTTACTGCTTTTACCCACAAAAAAAATCATCTGCTTGTATCATAAAGCTGCCTGAAAGCTGTCATTTATGATGACAAAGTCTGTTTTTAACTGAAAACAACCCAATTTTAATAAGATAGACCTTAATCAGATGTACCAAACTTTAGAGGCCCCATTTAGACCATGTACACATTAGCTTAACTTTCAGAATGTCGCCACCACATTTGATGCCTCTTTTCGAAGACAAAGGAACATTTCCCTCCTAAGCTGATTTCCATGCAGAAATACAGTTTTAATATCAATTGATCTACATCCCCAAGTATTTGATGGCACCAGTCAAAATAAATTTCAAAATTGTTTTTCTGTCCTTAGTGAATCTACCCTTGTATTTTTAAAGCCCCAGTTTTTCGTCAAAGCCTCGTACCACTAACCTTGCTTTAACCTTTAAACTCCCGTCATAGAATAATTTTTCCATGCTTATCCAAATATGTGATAGGGTACTTGTCCCCTTATCTGACACCTCTGCACACCAAATACTCTCCAGCTGTGAGCTGAAATGAATTATGATCAATACATTACCCTCTCTTTGACCTGTATCTCTATCTGCTTCCTCTAAATTCTCAGTTTCATGTTTTGTTTCAAATAATTTATTAGAGAGTTTTGGTCAGTTAATGGTATTGTTGTATTTAGAAATGCACACAAAACATTGATTAACTATACCCTGAGCATTTCTGGGATTATTTTGCTTATTCTAAATCCCAAATTCTGTTCACATCTCAAAATCATTGATAGCATTTCTTTCCTTATTTCTGTTAGTTACAGTTCTCCTTTTGTACTGTCACCTGTAACCTGTATCTCAATGGTCTCACTAATGTATTGACATCATGTCCTTCTCCAGTTGTATCACCGCTTGCATCCTTTGTGCTACAAATGCTGGTGGGTGGGAACGCTTTCCTAGAAATTTTTTTAGTGTTTCTGACATTTGTTTCTGGTAGTGTATGTTTGTCTTTAGATTTACATCCCATCAAAACTAAAAGATTATCAATGCTTTATACTTTGCCACAGACCAATGACATAAATACCGGCACAGATTGGAGAATTTTCAAATGAAATTTTATGAAGTCTTGCATACAGGTTATTGTGTTATAATGTGCATTTCATCAGTGCAAATTGGCTGTAACACCTTTGATGAATTGTGGATGTTGTTTGGATCACGCGAACTTTCTACTGAATGGATATATCAATCTTCTCTTAGCGATCTTCTACAGCACGATTCGTCGATAGTGGTTTTCCATAGTGTGATTTTCTATAGTGTGAGGCTGCAGAGGAACACAACTGTCACATTATAGCAGAATGACCTGTACAGCCTTTTGAATTCCATTATGTACTTTTCCATAATACTGTCCTCAGTCTATCTAAATTTGTTAAAATGTGCCAACACCAAGTAGTCAATAGATCATCACATTGGTCACCTTTGTAGAGAACATTTAACAATCTGCCCAAAATTTCAACCTTGTATAAATCATTAGGCTCCAATTCCAAAAAAAATTGCTTCTTGATTCTGTATGGTCATTAAAGTGCTAAGGCTATACTTGGTGGCTTCAGTAAAGAGGTAACCCAGGTCCACATTATAACCTCATTCTTCCACTGGTAATATGACTCATTTTCAGAAAATAGTGGTGGGTAATTATACCCCCAAACTTAATATTTTGACTCGGTCTTCCTCAGCCTTTATTCACCTGCCTCCTCAATTGATCAGAAAAGGTTAATTAACCCAGAACAAACAAATTGAAGTTACAAAATAAGCCAATTTACCCAGACTTTCTTGAGTTAACAAAAGAGTGTTTACTAGATACTAAACAAAGAAAAATAACAAGACAACATACATACATACAGAATAGAAAGTAAGTAGTGGAGTGGTGATGGCTTGAGCAGGCAGTTTTGAGATTCTTGGTTTTGCAGGAAGCCAAACTTCTTTTGTCCTGTTTAGTTTCAAACTGGCTGGCTAAGTAGTTGCTAGCACGCTGATCAAAACAGTCTTTTTACATGTAACACAGGGGTGACTGGAGTATAGTCTTTGACTGTGACTTTCACAGCATTTCAGTATTCAAACCCAGGCTAGTAAACACAAGTACCAGAGCCTGTCATCACACCTGAGCATCTCAGCCTACTAACACATGATCAGAATTGAAGCTCATTTTTAAACTCTATCACTGTGTATCTTGAAAGGGGAAACACAAACATATCTTTTCCCCCCATATTGTCCACAGTCTGAAATATTTGCAGGGAATAGTAATTCAGTCTGAAGTACATTTTTCCCTTTGAAGCTTTTTTGATACCTTTAGCTGTGACATACCTGAATTTCACTTTAGACAACCATTGGACTTACATCCACATCCATCTTTTAGCTGGATTGCCTCTTTTGAAGAATACACATTGCAATTAAAACTGCATCATGCTCATAGGTGGGCAATTAACTCAAGTGATAGAACACTCAGGTGGCACGTGATGATTAATGTTCACATTCTCCAACATGTTTAAAAATGCGAGGTTATCCTCTTTGGTAGGAAGAAAGATATGTAAAGTATTTCTTAAATGGGGAGTAGTTATAAAGAATAGTTGTGCAAAGGGACCTGAGTATCTTTTGCAATAAGTCGCTGAAGGCTATCAAGCAGGTGCATCAAGCTGTTGGAAAGGCTAATGAAACATTAACCTTTATTGCAAGAGAATTTTCATACAAGAGTAGTGAAGTTTTGTTTCAATTTTATAGGAGCACAGTTAGACCGACTTGGAGTACTGTGTGCAGTTTCGATGTCCTTATTTCAGAGAAGATTATTGTCATAGAGGGATTGCAACAAAGGTTTACCAGGCTTGTTTCTGATATGGTGGGTCTGTCATATGGAGTGTGTTCCATCGGGCCTGTATTTCCCGTATCGAAGAATGAGGGATGATTCACTGAAATCTAAAGAACACTTAATGGGAGGCACCTTCTACACTGATTATTATTGCTAACAATGAAAATTGATCTGCCAATCCTCATTATTTTTGGATATCACATTAGCTCCATTCCTGCCTTGGGAGAGGGAGTGGAAAATTCAGCTCTATGCTTTCCTTTTTCAAGAGTATTACAGTGCAACTAGAGTTTGCTGAAACAGAAAGCTATTTGAAAGGGGGAGGAGGTAATAAGTCCCTCAATTTTTCTCATCGGTGAGTACTTCTGCTCTGTAATATCCAAATAATGTCTTGGGGAATTTGGGACAAAAAGCAAAAGAGCCAGCAGGAGAGAATGCTGAGACTGAGCAGGAAATAAAAATCAAGGCATACACACTTACCTGGGAGCTGCAGAAAGAGAGAGAGGGAGGAGCCAGCAGGAGAGGAGACTCAGGGATTAGAAACAGTCGGAAGAAAAAGTGACCATCACAGGAAAACTAATAAGTTCATTGATTAGTAAGTAATTTGAAGAGCTATCCTAAATTGCTTTCCAATTAAAAGTAAATTGGAGAAATATTTTACAGGTTAAAACCTAAATCCCTGTAGAAAATTTTTAAAATACAAATTAAAAACTAGTTCAATAATTTGGAAATACAAGGTAAGGTGATGTGCTGTTCTTGGAGAAAGTGAGGACTGCAGATGCTGGAGATCAGAGCTTAAAAATGTGTTGCTGGAAAAGCGCAGCAGGTCAGGCAGCATCCAAGGAGAAGGAGAATTTGCCCAAACGTCGATTCTCCTTCTCCTTGGATGCTGCCTGACCTGCTGCGCTTTTCCAGCAACACATTTTTAAGATGTGCTGTTCTTGCATGATGTGGAGTTGGTGGACCCCATTGTGGTTCATACTAACCAGTCGGTAGCACATTTGGTGGGCAGAGGAATTCTAGTTCAGAGTTGATGAGCTTGACTCTGAGCTTTGAATACTGCAACATATCAGGGAGGGGGAAAGTTATTGGGTGCTGTGTTTCAGGAGGAAGTCACACCCTGTAGGTTAAATACTTCATTTTTACCACTGGGCAGGGATGGGAGATTGTGACTACATGTGAGGGAGGTAGAGAAATCCTGAATTTAGCATTGGACAAGTCTTAGTTCTTGATGTGCAACAGGTTTGAGGTACTTGCTCCCTATATGGAGGAGTAAAATGACTGCAGGGAAGATAGGCAAACAGGTCACTGCACTGTGATACAGGCAGCCACTCAAGTGGGGAACAACAAAAAAGAAGTGTTAGTGATTGGGGTTTTTATAAATAGGGTTAAAGATAGCACCCTTTGTAAGCAGGATCGAGAATCCCTTATGGTGTGTTGCCTCTATGGTGCCATGATAAGTGACAACTTGAACTGGCTTGAAAGGATATTGGAGTGGGAGGGGCAAGTTCCAGTTGTTGTGGTCCATGTTGGGAAGTAGTCCATTTTAATTGAAATATATTGATAGTGCACTCAGAACAGCTGATCTATACGTTACACATTTACCAGGTACAAAAGGATTATCCTCCCTTTCATGGATGTGTAAAGTGCCTGTGGAAGGAATAGTTCCATTATATTTTGAATTGTTTTTTGAAGTTCATGCGATGTTGTGGTCAAATATATGTATCCTGCAATGTTGTATGGTTTTAAACCTTTTACCTTACCAAAGGAATGCAAATGGATTAAACAACAAATTTAAAAATATCAGAACTGCATATATTTATTTTTAAAAATAAGTTTATAATTATCCATACCATTGTTAGTTAATTATAATATATTTTTAGAGAAAACGCAATTGATTATCAAGAATTGTATCAAGAACTAAGGTAGAACCTATTGCTGATTCTTGCTGCTATGTGAATTATAAAAACAGCATGGTAGTGACCTACATATCTCAGGTTTCTATGACAACTGTACTTGAATGTCTTCTTTTACTGTTTATCTTCAGACTGAGTCATCAGCTTGAGCAGCTGTTATTGAATAATTCTTTCAGTTTTTTTTAACCCCTGTCTGAGCTTTGCTTTGACTTGTTCATGCATGGGAGGTGCAAAAAAAATATTTTTTTTTCTCCCCTTCTCCAGCTTTCTCCTTTCTTATCATCTTTCCTCCGAACAAAGTTGGATCTGAGCTACAGTATCAGTAATGTCAAATGCCCTCTAGTATCAGAACCATAGGAAAATTATTTGTATGTAAACCATGGCATAACATGTCAGCAAATCATTGAAGCTGTGAAAAATACCAGAGTTCAGTTTTTCCTGTTCTCAGGTAATGTGCACACTTCCACAAGGTCATCAGATTGCTCGACAGTGTACAGTGAGTCATTGTCCTATTATTGTCTGTGCCAACTCTCAGTGCAGTGTTTCAGTCAATATTAATTACTTACTTTATTCCTATGTATTGGATAAATACAGACCGTGCTCAACTATTCCAGGCTCTTCAGTGTCACAATAATTGTCCAGCATTTATTGAATCTAATGCTGAAGCTGAAGTTAAAGTAGACAGGCAGGAGGCTGGAAGAACACAGCTAGTCAGGCAGCATCAGGACGTGGAGATGTCAACATTTTGGGTGTAACCCTAAGCCTAATCAGACTTAGTTTAAAAAAAATGTATTTAACATCAGGAATTGAATTGGTTTCTGACAGGGTGTTCATCTAATGAAATGAATGAGATGTCTGCACCACTTTGACGCTTGGATCACCAACTCCTAATAAATATGTGAAGAAAGGACAGCATTTTTGTCTACTCCATCAGCCAATTCTTCATTATTTGCGATCTAATAATAGTAAAAGGTGATTAGGTTCAATCGTCAGTGAGCTATGGGAGGGTGACTTATAAATGATAAATACAGTTTTGCATTATTAATAATCCCAGTTAATTTCTATTGACTACTTTGCTTAACCATTAGAATGGTATGTATTACCTTAGGATATGACTACCTCAGCCAAGGGGCTATTGCTAATGTACTTTTATTCAGAGATGAAAGCAAGCACACAAAAGCTGGATGAAGATGCACAGAACATAAAGGAAGGAAGCATAATAATATCCTTGACCCAGAAATAGGTTAGGTAACTACTAAAACATGATTCCTTTTAAGCAGAGTTGTTCCAATTAAATGAATATTTAATCTTTGTGATTTCAGCAGTGGAAAATACTCTCCACTACCTCAATCCTATTATATGATACGGATCAATACTTATTTATCAGATTTTTTAAAATGTTATTCAAAACAGCCATCTTTTTCTTGAACTACTGGAATAATTTATGCTAAAATATTTCTTCGATCTGGAATATTTATTTATTGTTTTTAGATTTGTTTCATCTTCGTGCATATCATTGTTAGGATGTCAAAGCTAGGAAACAGCTTACTTTCTACTTTTGACATCAAATGTCTTACACGAATGGTACTGGTATCAGATGCAACACACTGTTATTCAAATTTGTTATTTTATCTTGGTTGATTATATTGTAAATAGAAGAAGACAATACTGAAAGTCTATCTATTGAACCTAAGGATGGTGGGATGATAACACTTACACTGTGAATTTACTTTTCATGGATGAATTAATAGAAGAGTAGAGCCACCTTTCTGACCCTTGTAAATTACTGGGATTTCCTCCAGGGTTTTCATTTACACTTCAACATGTATTTGGAGAGGTAATATTGTTCCTAATGGAAAAATAAGGAAAAAAAACTTATAGTTCCTGGATCATTTTTAACATAGATGTTCTAGAATGTACTGGTTGTCCTTAACGTGGATCTCCTTGAAAACCTATAAATCCATATGGTGAAAATATTCCTGTGGCGTCCTTAGGCAATTTCAGCATTCTGACTCAATAACAGTAAAGGAACAGTGATATTTATCCATCTGTTGGAGTTGTGATGCTTGCATGCTACTCCTGTTCATATTCTCAATAGAGTACATCTTGATTTTGAGAGTTGTTGCCAATGAAAATAGCAATTTGTTGTAATGTAGTACGTAACTAATGACTTCCCTTGTGTAACTGAAATCCTCTTCCTTGTTCTTTTCAGTGGGCTGTAATTTTAACTGTCTATTTTAAGTCTTTGATTCTCTCTTCCAGTAATTTGCTTATCATTTTCAGGTTCAGTTGACATATTCAGAAGCAGCTTGTCTGTGATCTATGTGCACATGACTGGAAAGGTATAGCTATTTTAGCAGAATGATAGAATCGCTTGAGTTTCATGTTATTATAATTCTACAAAACAATAATGTCCCAAATACCTATCTGACATAACTAACATGCTTTTAGTAATTTTAAAAAGAAGTTCCATGTCCTGACTTTACTTTAATTAACTCTTGATTGCCAGTATTTGCAAAGAAATGGCCAATAAGTAGCTGAATGGCACATTCCCCATTTAATAGGGGTAATGGATGCCTTGAGGATGCAGTTTCTTAGATTGGCTAGCGAAGTTTAAAGGGCAAAAAGCAGTCATTATTGTTTGCGTGATAAATTGATGATCAGCCACTTTCAGGTGGGTTGCTGATCTAGAGGTCCTGAGACTGCTACCAAAATCATGAGAGGTGAGACTATGACAGGAATCAGCATGCCATTGGAAATCCAAGACTGAGGGTTTCTGAACCTCTGTTCCAACCTGCTCAGCCCAACAAAAATCTCGGCCAGAAGTATTTATGCTAAACCACAAGGAAACACTAATCTTACAGACTTTTTGATTTTAACAGAGGCTAATTTAATGTACTCCTATCAAATAAAAACCCAATATGTTCAAATATGTTTGCAATCTGTCCCAGATTAAAATGTCAAAAGACTTAAAATGTCACACTAATATCTGATTTTGACAATGGTAATTTGCAAAAATGCTTGCCATTTGGTGGTGCTAAATGGTTTACAACTAAATAATGAGCCCATCAGTTGTCATTTCAGATTTTAAAATTCATTCGTGGGATTGTCACTGGCAATTTAATTCTGATCTCCAACTGCTATTGAAAAGGGTTTTTGAACCACTTTCTTGACTACAATAGTGGTTTGTGGAGCCAGACTAGGTTGGGATAGCACAAATCCTTCACAAAATGATGCTACAGAATCAGATAGGATTTTATGAAAATCTTGTTACTTTATAATTGCCATTAATTGGTTTAATAATATTAATATAAAATTTTAATATTAGCTTTTATTCTGGATTTATTATGGAATTTAAATTTCCCATCTATCATTCTTGGATTTGAATTCAAATCTCCAGATGATTTGTTCAGACCTCTGAATTACTAGTCCAATAAATAAACACTACGCTTCCATGTCCCTGTGCTGAGTAAGCTGCTGAAATTTCCAGATTTTTAAGTTTTATTTTCTACCAAGGAATAAGTGCATTTCTTCAACAATAAATAATTAAATTATTGACTAGTATAATTTCAACTGCATTTGCCTTTGTGCATGTTTTAGCACAATAGCTCATCTAAACCCCACCATTCTATCTCCAAGGGAGTCATTCTCAGTGTTCTATTAATTCTACATCAGTGTGGTCTTTTGATGTCAATCAGTGCAAAGCACTGAAGACTGATTCAGCTCTGTTAAGCTAGTGACTATTATTAAAACAATGGGGGGTGGGGAACTGTGCCTGAGCCTTTGCCTGAATTTGACAGTTGTTAAGTTACAAGGGTTACAAAATATTTGTACCTTGACAACCTCTCCAGCAAGAGAAGCGTAAAATGCTTTATTTTGAAAATTGCATGTTGGTTCACAATACATCAGCAATAAAGAATTTTGCTAAAGTTTTGGAAAAGTGGCTACTATATTTTTACATTAAAATATGTCAAACACAGTTATTTTTATGTCATTATTTAGTAAAGATTGATTTATTCTACGTGTAGTTTGTCACATCGAAATAAAACACCACTACCTAAAGCCATTCTCTGAGTCACTGCTAGATTTCAGCTGACTAAATGAGCCATCTTTTCAAATGACACCACTCAAGTGCTACTGATCTATTTTAACAAGCCTGTTAAATCAGAACACTGGCACCGATCAATGCAGCAAGAAATCATAATGTTTCAGTATAGAAGAGAATCATTTGGTTCATTGTTAGTTGGCTAATTGGAAGAACAATTTCTGCTTCCCCCACAATTTCACTACAACCCTGTAAATTGAAAGTCGTGATTCTCCCTTCACCATGGTTTCAGGCAGTGAAACCTAGATTCTAACCATATGTTGCATAAAAGAATTTTTCCTCATCTCACTATGGTTCTTTTGTCATTCATTTCACATGTGCAACCTGTGGTTTTTGACCCTTGCATCAGTGAGAAAAGCTTCCTCCTATTTCTTTTATCTCAATCCCTCATGATTTTGCACTCAAATCACATAATAAAGATGGTGCTGAAACCAATTTTGCTATGTCCCTCATTTACTACTTGGCAATTCTACTTAAAAGTGCAAACTTTGTCAGACCTCCGATGTATGTATTGTGATGTAAGGTATGTACTTTATATTTTGTGATATTATTTATTTTGATTTCAATGTTTGAATTTGATTTAGTGACATATGGATTTTCTGTATGTATAGATTGATTTAATAATTAACGTGTCAATATTTCTGTAGCCATGGTATTTTTTGTTTAATAAAACAACATGAGAGAGAGAGAGAGAGAGACAGAGAGGGGTTTGAATGTATTTACATTTAGAGAATTTATCCATGAGCCAAGTAAAGAGTATACTGGATTAAGTTTTCAGTTTGAAGATTCTAGAATTTTTGGAGGGGAGTCTTAGAGGAAACATACTTATTTTGGGGGAAAATAAAGGTTTTTTTAAATTTCAGTTTGGCAGTTCTGCATAAGTTTTGGCTGAAGCTGGTTGTATAATGCAGTTCCTCTTAGCAAAGGAGAAGGTAATTTAGAATTGTTTAAAAAATAGATTACCTCAGCATAAGGAGTTTAGTTTAAAGGTTCCAGAGCAGAAGCATTTGGTTAAAACCCTGAAAGTTTAACTTCAAATATATGACGAATCAGAGAAGAGGTGATCACCTTCTCAGACTGGGAACCAAAGCCACAACCAAGTTAAATCCTATGTGAGACAGTGAAGAGCATTCTTTCTAGCGTTTGAGTACAATAATAGGATATGTTGGCATAAATAGAATTATATTTTTATTAAATATTTCAAAATCTTTAAATGTGTGATATGTGAATAGTTTGATCTATCTGATAATATACTCATTTCTTTTAAAAATAAATTATAAATAATGCATCATTAAAGGATTACGGTCAGGTTAAAAAAATTCCAAATAAACTTTACATTGTAGGAGCTCAGTGCAGGGCCTCTGCACATGGTCTGACCACCTGCTGCAGACCCTAGTTTAACAGCTGTCCCCACTCCACTCCAAGCCTCCAGTGTGCTCTCTACTGGCACTTAGCTGCTCCAACGTAGGTTCTAGGACTGCTTCCCCTGGGTCGGTCTCTGTCCGGGACTCGCTGCTCCAGGGTTGCTTCCCAATGTGCTACTCTGGGACTCTCCACCCATGCTGCTCTGGAACTCAGCCCTTGCTGCTCCAAGCCTTGCTGCCTGCATGCTTCTCCGGGACTCACTGCCCTCGATGCTCTGGGGCTGCTTCCCCGTGTGCTGCTCTGGAATTGCCTCCAGGGTTAAAGGGAGAAAAAAAGAAAAACAAAGAAAAAGAACAGGTGGAGTAGAGGAGCTCCGGCTGGAACATCTTGTATATCAATATCACAGCGTTTCAGCCCAATGATTTGTATTCTCACTCTACATCACTTGCTCATTGTTAGCACTGAACTCACAAGGATCCATGGCTTCATAATTCCACATCAGCTAGGGGTTAACATCGGTTGCAAACATCATGTCACCTTCCATTTTTTTGTCAAAGATTCCCAATTCTATAGGGCAGCATGGTGGCTCAGTGGTTAGTACTGTTGCCTCACAGTGCCAGGGACCTGGGTTTGATTCTGACCTTGGGCAACTGTCTGTATGGAGTTTGCACATTGTCCCAGTGTCTGTGTGGGTTTCCTCCTGGTGCTGTGGTTTCCTCTCACAATCCAAAGATGTGCAGGTTAGGTAAACTGGCCATGCTAAATTGCCCATAGTGTTGGATATATTTGTCAGGGGTAAATGTCGGGTAGGGAAATAGGTCTGGGTGGGTTGCTGTTCAGAGCGTCGGTATGGACTTCTTGGGCCAAATGCCCTGTTTCCACACTGTTGGTAATCTAATAAATCTCTTTATCACTCCACTACGTGTATTGTTAAACTTGTCAATTACTTAGCTTAGGATCAACCATACTTCATCTACATAAATATCAAGAAAATATAATCATTGTCTTTGTGTTGTGTGCAGTGGTAATGTTGCTGAGCTGGTGATCCATCTCAGGCAACCAGCCATATCTAGTCTTCTGCTGGTATACAGAAATGCATGTCACTTTGTCCAAACATGATTGAAGATCCCACCCTTTTACCACATTACTGTCTAAGGAGTGTCTAATTCTTTCCTATGACAGAATTTGTGCTGTATTTTGAACTGTATGAAATAGATTCTCCTAAAGAAATTATGTAATTTGGAACTGTTAGGAAATAGATTACCTAGTGTTTTAGTGTGAAAGTTCCAAACCAGAGTGCCTGGTTAGAACACAGAAGGGGTTATTTGAAGCTGAGAAAGTCTAAATTCATGGAAAAGGTTATCAAACTATCAAGATTAGGAATCAACAGAAACAGTCAAGTCTATCCTACAGCGGTGATAGAGAAGGGAATTCTATCTGGCATTCTAGTACTGTAAAGTGATGGTGTTGGGATAGATTGGATTGTATTTTTACTGTTTCAAAATCTTTCAAATTGTGTTATATGAAAATAGCTGTCTATTTTATTCAATATTACAGCAAACTTTGATTTAACCAGCGCTTTATGAACTGGAATTCTTGATAAACCAGCAACAATTATATACCTCAAATGTCAGAAGTTTACTGCATCATCGCAATGTCTGAGTAGTCAGTTGAGGGTGTGAGAGAGAAGGCTCTGTGGTAAGTTTTATTTAAGCCAAAGTTGCATAATTATTTAAGTGACTTATGCTCTAAATTAAGTATAACAGTATACCCTCTGCATAATTACCTCTGTTTCTATTACTTAGTGTGTGTTTTTACATTGATTATGTGGACCTCTTGATCAACTAAAATATTTGATCAATCGGCACATTTCTGTTGCCATAAGTATCAGTTCATTTTGTGAAATAAATTTCTTTTATTAAAACTACGTGAAAACTAAGTCTCATTATAGAGCATTGAATTAGAGAGTAACTTGGTAAACAGAATATAAATACCACATCTTTTTATTTTTCTGTATTTTTGACTGTTGACTGAAGTGGAAGAAGGACTGTTTCAAAAACCAAAACTGTGGAAAACTGTTGCATTTTTAAAAAGCAAATTGCTTGACACTCCTTGTAAGTGCTGTTTACACTGCTGTTTGTTCAAGCAGTGGGGAAAGTCTAGTTGCTGATTGGTCTGGGAGATGATGGCTCATTGTTGATAATAAAGACTTTCTGGCTGCCATCAACTATGTGATTGGCTCCCAGTTAGCTGAACAGCTGTAGGTGTGAATGTTTCAGTCAGAAGCTACCAGACCTCCAAAAATGAAGGAGCTATCCTTCTGATTGTGGTCAAAACACCTCAAGTCGAAAAGCAGTTTATTTCCCACCATCACTTATTGATTTAAAGCCACAGATTACAACAAGTCAGACACTTCATAAGTATGGTATCAAAAATTAACACAAGTGACTGAAAAGTCAGGTTCTACTGTATTTTAGATTTGACAATGGATACAGCAATGGAATTCTTGCATGCGGCAGAAATGAGCTTGATAGTCTTCGGATCAAGTTCATTATTTGACAGATAAACTGGAGATAGCATTGCTTAACAGAGCTAAGAAGGCAGAGACAAATAAGATACTAGCATGGCATAGATAACTGGGAATGCCCCTGAGCTTTCCTCCTATGCTTCTATGAGTCCTGTAGATGTGTAGGCACATAGTCCAACATTGAGGATTCATTGTTCTGTTAGAAGAAATTCTCCCGAATAATATTTTTGGACCTCGAATCTCATGACAATAAATCAAATAAAATGAGCTACACTGAGAATCTCTGGTGGCGAATAGTAAGAAATCTAACACATTGTACAATCTTGTGGGTATTTGTAACAATATGTCTTAATATTAGTTTTGAGTGAATCTTGTGTTTACATATGATATGTAGTCAATATCAACTGCTTTATTGTTAAACTGCTCATAACTTTCTGGAAAACCTTAGACTTAAAGCTAAAACATATGTTTCAAGACCAGGAGGCCCAAGTGTTTAACAACAACAAGACCTTTATTAAGAAGACGTTCACTCTGCAGGTAGCAAGGTTAAACTGAGTTATTTTCCTCAAAATGGCAGATGACATTATCATGACTGGACTCTTAAAGTGATAGTCTACCATCCTACCAAATATGTAATATCCCTTCGCCTTTATGTCAGAGGTTCCTGAAATGAAACCAATCACAATCAAATTTACAACTGTCAATAAGAAAGACATTCTGGACGATGTCAATTCCAGAGTGGCTATTGGTGCATTGTAGTCATCATCTTATTTTTCTCATTGCTTTTACCCTTTAGTGTTTTAGTGTTTTATCATGAGCAATGCCAGTCATCTAGTGGGTTGTTTTGTGGTATGGTAAATAAAATTGGCTCAGTCTTTTAGACAGTGATTTTTTGTTCTCAAGTTATCTTTAAGGAATATATCATCGTCTGAACAAACATTTCTACCAAACCATTTCTGGCTGGATGATAGGGAGCTTATTGGATATGTTGCATTCTGCTTGCACTTACAGTCCATAAACTGTAAGACCATAAAAAATAAGAACAGGATTGGGCCATTCAGCCCCTGGAGCCTACTTTCAACAGGATCACAACCGATCTGACATTCGTCACTTTCATTTTCTTGCCCTTTCACCCATAACCCTTGATTCCCCTACTGAACATCTATGTTCTATGAGGGGAAACATCCTCTCAACATTTACCATGTCCAGTCCCTAAAGATTCATACAAGTTTCAATGAGATCAGAGTAAGAGTCATACAGCACACCAATGTACCCTTCAGTCCAACCATGTCCCTGCTGAACATAATCCCAAATTAAACTAGTCCCACCTGCTCCTGGCCCATATTCTAAACCCCAGTGAGTAGAGACAAAACTTAGAGTCCTAGAGATGTACAGCATGGAAACAGACTCTTCAATCCAACCCGTCCATGCCGACCAGATATCCCAATCCAATCTTTTCCCACCTGCCAGTACCCAGCCCATATCCCTCCAAACCCTTCCTATTCATATACCCATCCAAATGCCTCTTAAATGTTGTAATTATACTAGCCTCCACCACTTCCTCTAGCAGCTCATTCCATACATGTATCACCCTGTGTGTGAAAAAGTTGCCACTTAGGTCTCTTTTATATCTTTCCCCTCTCACCCTAAACCTATGCCCTCCACTTCTGGACTTCCCGACCCCAGGGAAAAGACTTTGTCTATTTATCCTATCCATGCCCCTCATGAATTTGTAAACCTCTATAAAGGTCACTCCTCCACCTCCGATGCTCCAGGGAAAACAGCCCCAGCCTGTTCAGGCTCTCCCTATAGCTCAAATCCTCCAACCCTGGCAACATCCTTGTAAATCTTTTCTGAACCCTTTAAAGTTTCACAACATCTTTCCCATAGGAAGGAGACCAGAATTGCAAGCCTAATGAATGTCCTGTACAACTGCAACATGACCTCCCACCTCCTGTACTCAATACTCTGACGAATAAAAGAAAGCATACCAAATGCCGTCTTCACTATCCTATCTACCTGTGACTACACTTTCAAGGAGCTATGTAGCTGCACTCCAAGGTCTCTTTGTTCAGCAACACTCCCTAGGACCTTGCCAGTAAGTGTATAAGTCCTGCTAAGATTTGCTTTCCTAAAATGCAGCACCTCGCATTTATCTGAATTAAACTCCATCTGTCACTTCTCAGCCCATTAGCCCATCTGATCAAGATCCTGTTGTAATCTGAGGTAACCTTCTTCACTGTCCACTACACCTCCAATTTTGGTGTCATCTGCAAACTTACTAACTGTACCTCTTATGCTCACATCCAAATCATTTATGTAAATGACAAAAAGTAGAGGACCCCATACCGATCCTTGTGGCACTCCACTGGTCACAGGCCTCCTGTCTGAAAAACAACCCTCCACCACCCTCTGACTTCTACCTTTGAGCCAGTTCTGTATCCAAAGGGCTAGTTTTCTCTGTATTCAATGAGATCTAACTTTGCTAACAAGTCTCCCATGGGGAACCTTGTCGAACGCCTTACTAAAGTCCATATAGATCACATATATCGCTCTGCCCTCATCAATCTTCTTTGTTACTTCTTCAAAAAACTCAATCAAGTTTGTGAGTCATGATTTCCCACGCACAAAGCCATGTTGACTATCCCTAATCAGTCCTTGCCTTTCCAACTTGTTTAGCCTTTGTACCAGGAAACACCCGAATGAACTTTCTCTGAACTGCCTCCAATGAAATGATATATTTCCTTAAATAAGGAGACTAAAACTGCTACAGTACTCTAGATGTGGTCTCACCAGCACCTTGCATAGTTGCAGTAAGACTTCCCTACACTTTTACTCCAAACCCCTTGAAATATGGCCCAACATTTCATGAACCTTCATGTCTATCTGCTGCATCTGTGTGGTACCCTTGTGTTTTGTGCACAAATAGCCCCAAGGAACTTCGCAGCTTTCTGTGATTTTTCTCCATTCAAATCATTTTCTTTTCTTTTGTTCCTCCTTCCAAAATGAACAGTTTCACATTTTCCCATTCTATACTCCATTTGCCAACATTTTAAACACTTAGTCAAAAAGTGTGGGCTGGAAAAGCAGAGCAGGAGCAGGTCAGGCAGTATAGAAGGGGAGAATAGAAGTTTTGGGCATAAGCCCTTCATCAGGAATGTTGGGGCAGGGGATGCTGAAATAGGAGAGTGGATGTGGGGCGGAAGGTTGCTGGGAAGGTGAGGGGTGATGTTGATAGGTCAGAGGGGAGGGTGGAAAGGATAGGTGAAGGGTTAGAGGATTGGCTCTGAGATGACGTGGGGGAGGGGAGGATCAGGAAACTGGTGAAAATCGATTTGGTGCCGTGTCGGTGGACCGTCCCAAGGCAGAAGATGAGGCGTCCTTCCTCCAGGCATCGAGTGGCTAGGATTTGGCGGTGGAGGAGGCCCGGGACCTGCATGTCCTCGGCGGAGTGGGAAGGGGAGTTCAAGTAGTCGGCCACAGGGCAGTGGGGTTGTTTGGTGCGTGTGTCCCAGAAATATTCCCTGAAACGTTCCGCAAGTTGACATCCTGTCTCCCCAGTGTAGAGGAGACCACATGGAGAGCAATGGACACAGTAGATGATGTGTTTGGATGTGCAGGAAATTTCTGCTGGATGAAGAAGGATTCTTTGGGGCTTGGACAGAGGTGAGGAGGGAGGTGTGGGCACAGGTTTTACACCTCGTGGCAGCAAGGGATGGTGCTGAGAGTGGAGAGCGGGTCGATGGGTTGTGTGGACCTAACAAGGGAATCATGGAGGGAGCGGTCTCTGTGGAATGCTGATAGGAGCCGGGAGGGAAATATATCTTTGGTTGTGGACTCTAATTGTAGGTGGTGGAAATGGCGGAGGATAACACGTTGAATCTGGAGGTTAGTGGGATGGAAGGTCAGGACTGGATGGCAGACTTCTATACTTGTTGTGGTTGGAGGGGTGGGGTTCAAGGGTAGAGTTGCAGGAAGTGGAGGAGATGTGCTCACCTGAATTCCTGAAGAAGGATTCCTGAAGAAGGGCCTGTGCCCGAAACGTCGAATCTCCTGTTCCCTGGATGCTGCCTGACCTGCTGTGCTGTTCCAGCAATAAAGTTTCAACTTTGATCTCCAGCATCTGCAGACCTCACTTTCTCCTCGGAGATGTGCTCACCTACCCTTCTCACCTATCCGCTCCACCCTCTGCTCCAAACTATCACCATCACCTCCACCCTCCATCTACTTATCACCTTCCCAGCTACCTTTCCCCCCAGCCCCACCTATTTATCTCTCAGGCCCCTTCTCCCCCTGCCAACAATCCTGATGAAGGGCTTATGCCCAAAACATCGGTTCTCCTGCTTCTTGGATGCTGCCTGACCAGCTATGCTTTTCCAGCGCCACATTTTTCAACTCTGATCTCAAACATCTGCAGTCCTTACTTTCTCCCTTTATTTTAGGCACTGAACCCATCTATAGCTCTCTGTAAATTGTTTATATTCCTGCCTTTCCACTTATTTTTGTGTTGTCTAAAATGTTTGGTTATGGTACATTCAATTCCTTCCTCCAAGTCATTGAAATATATTGTAAACAATTGCATTCCCAGCACTGATTCCTGTGGAACATCACTGGTCGCCAACCTGAAAAGGAACCCCTTTTCCTTACTGGCTGTTTCCTGCCCAAAAGCCAAATCTGTATCCGTGCCAATATACTACTTCCAACATGGTGGGCTCTTACCTTATGATTAACCTTTTGTGAGGTAACTTGTCGAAAGCCTTCTGGTTCCCCTCTATCCACTCTGGTTGAGATTTCCTCAAGAAACTCAATTTCCATTTCATGAAGCTAGACTGATTCTGCTTGATTAGATATTCCAAACGTTTTGCTATCGCTTCCTTAATAACTGATTCCAATACATTTCCAACAATTGATGTTAGATTAATTGGCCTCTAGTTACCTGCTTTTTTGCCTCCATCCCTTTTTGAAAGGGGTGTTACATTATCAGTTTTCCAACCCTCTGATACTTCCCCAGAATCTTAACAATTTTTGGAAAATTACAGCCAGTGTATCCACTGTCTCTGTAGCTAATTATTTTAGAATCCTAAGATACACGTCATCAGGACCAGGGGACTTATGTCCTTTGGTTAGTTTGTTTGATACTCCCTCCAGCGATCATACTTAAAACCTTCCTCACATAATTCAAACATCCCATCAATACTAAAGAATGTTTCACATCAAAGACTGATGAAAAATATCTGTTTAACTCCTCTGCCATTACCTTGTTCACCATAAAAGTCTCCCAGATTCATTTTCGAAAGGCCCTAACTTGCTTTGCCATGTCTCTTACTTTTTATATATTTAAAGAAGCTCTTGTTGTCAGTTTTCATATTCCTTGCTAGTTTGCCGCCATAGTTTATTTTCTATGCCTTTATTATCTTTTTAATCCTCCTTTGCTGGATTTTGAAATTATCCGAGTTTTTGAGACTGTTACTGACATTGGTCTCTTTATATGCTTTTACTTCCTTAACTTACTTGGTTAGACATGGCTAGTTTATCTCCCTCTTAGAATCTTTGCTCCTTACTGGGTTATACTTTTGCTGAGAGTCATGGATTATCTCTTAAACGTCTACCACTGCTTGCTAATTGACATTCGTGCTAATCTATCTGCCCAATTCACTTTAACTAACTCAGTCCTCATTTCATTGTAATTCCCTTCTCTTAAATCAAAAACAGTTGTTTCTGACCCAAGTTTCTCTCTCTTGAACTGAATGTTAAATTCTATCATGTCATGATCACTACTTCATGGGCATCTTTTTCTTGGAGGTAATTTGTTAAACCTGCCTCATTATCCATTACCAGATCCAGGATTGCCTGTTGCATGGTTGGCTCTACAACATTATTCTGGAAAGCCATCCCTAATGCACTCTTTGAATCCATTGTCATAGCTACTCTTTCCAATATGATTAACTGAATCAACATGAAAATTAAAGTCACTCAAAAGTATTGCTCTATTCTTTTTATATGCTCATCATTTGTTGATATATATAGCCTTTCCCACAAAGTGCCTACTGTTTGGTGTCTGTATACTATTGCTACCGACGTCTTCTTTCCCTTGATGTTTTTCCCTTTGCCCAGGTGACTCTACAGCATCCAAGCCCAGATCTCTCACAGCTGTCCTCATTTCATCTTGTATTAACAATGCTACCCATCACCTTTTCCATCCCTCTTATCCCTGAATGTTAACTTCCCAGTTTTGATTTCCTTGTGTTTCCATGACTGAGATTATATTCATTTACATTAATTTGCACTGTCAATTTGTCCACCTTATTCTGAATACTTTATGCATTAAGATACAAAGTTTTAAAGTTTGTTCTGTTATCTAATTTCGTTACATGGTTCCTTGGTACAATATGGTATTCACACATCCTGTCCCTTCCTTTTATTTTCTGGTTACAATCAACTCCATCACTAACCTCAATCCTACTCCAATTGTCCTTGTGATATAAGCTGTGGAACATCATCATTACAAGTTGTTCCAGATGACCAAACCTTGCAAAGCCCTCACCCAGTCATTCAATGGTTGTCTCTGAAGATGTCACCCTCATGATAGCAACTTCAGGCCAATTAGAATTTCACTCTTCAAAAAGGTCCAGCATAGTTTATATGGATTATTTGCCCTGGCCTTTCTAGTCAATCCTTTGGTTTAGTTGTGCTAATGAGAGTAGGTTGCAAACTCTTGAACACACTGCTTATATTCCCACCTTCTCCTCAATTTCCAAGGTAAGCATTCGCTGCCAAAAAAAAAAACAACCCTGGCTATCTCCTTCATACTGACAGTGACCTTTGTGTCATTGATTTAACACATTTCCTTAGCTGAGATGACAGTCATCCCCCAGGAGACATTTTGCTTATACAGATAGTTCTATCTTGTGTGTGATATATAGCTTCAATTCTACTTTTTCTGATAGTAGTGTACTGCTTTACTTGTCTTGCCATTACCAAAGTGTTCTCTACTTGTTCAAAGTAGAAAATGTCCACATGAGGATTCTTTGTAGTCAATTCATGTGGCAAAAATAATCTAGAGAACCTATCAGCATTTCCAATTAAGTTGGATCACCAATAATTAATTGAATAAATGTGAACTAATAGCAACAACTCCCACCTCTGCATTCACCTTGCTGCTGGAGAAAATCTAGCTTGCTGATATTAGACCCTGTATGAGACTCAAATATTTCAGTCTATAATCTGTTAAAAGGGTAAATTTCTATTCATAAAAGTATTGGTGGAAAAATCTAATATCAAAAAAGACTCCCAGTGCTTCTTCCTCCATGTTTGTTCATTTATGCTTTGTTTAACAATCTTAACACAAAAGCTGTTAGCTTCTCTTCAACATTGGGTAATATGTAAGAAATGACTGCTGTCACTCTATATGGTGATGCATCCCATGCTAGTTGCAACAGTAACTGAGTCAAAATGGGTTAGAGCTTCTAACTTTAATAAAACCTCTTGGCTTGTAAAAAAGTTCTTTCACATTGATCTTCCCATTTCCAATTCTTGTTAGACATAATGGATCGTGCAATGACTTGAGTGGTTGCGAGATTTCAGACAAACCTGCTATAGTAATTTACCCCAAAAGTTATGACTTACATGTTTAGTTATTAGTGCCTCACTTATAACTTTTATTTTTGAAGATGACTTGTGTGGTCACTAAGCATCAAATATATGGCCCAATTACTGGAAGATTTTTAAAAATTCACATTTGTCTTTCCTCATTTTCAAGCCATATACTTCAAGTCTCTGTAGAGTAGCATCTAAATCTTTGTTTCTCCCCATGACTGAAGTGTCATCTCAGTAACACTGGACTCTGTCCAATCAACTTAAATACAAAAGAATTCCAGTTTGAATCACATAAAAGACAACTTAATGTGTTACAATCATCATGTTGCTGGAGAGAGGCTTGACGAAGGTCAATTTTACTGAAAAGTTGACCTCCAGCTAATCCATTAAGTAGATCATTAAATGAAAAGGCTCAGTACACAATACCAATCTTAAAATTATCGCATTGATGTACTAATCCATCTTTCTATGTCACTGGTATGATAGAAGTGGCCCAGTGACTCACATTTAGGGTTGAAGGACTCCCGTCTTGATTGGCCTCTCTAATTCTGTCTCACTCTGTTGTCTAAATTATTTAAGGTACTGATCTAGCCTTGAAACATTTTGCTCAATTTTCACTCTTGAATTTCAATTTGGTAGAATGTTTTCTATCTTTCCCAGATTCCCATTGAAAACATTGGCATGTTTATTTAGAATTTGAGATAGATCAGTCTCGGAACCTGAACATCAGGCAATTTACCTTACCCCAGTTGATGTTTTCCCCAAACATGTTCTTCATAAAACAAAACTTCCTTTGGTAATACGCAAAGGCAAATCTTCAGATTGCCCTTAAGTATTAGGAAAGCACAAATCAAAACATGAAAACATTCTCATAGGCCAGGATTACAAATGTCAAATTTTGCTAGGCCCATACATGTCAGATAGTGGAGAAACTCCAAAAATCAACTAAACCTGCACATTTAATTCTACGCAAGTTTTAAAGAATTCTTTAGCAGGCTGTAATTAGACTGTTTAGGACCCAACACTGAATTCAAATCGGAATCAGTATCTTTGAATGATTATGGATGTTTCCACAAGATTTCCTGAAGAGGTATCTTTTGGAAAAATTACTGCAAAAGTGAAAATGGAAACATTAATTCACTTTTGTATGACATGGAATACCCAAAATAGTGCAATCAGGTTCAAATTTTATAAATATTCAAAGAAATTATGGACTAGCTTGCTCGCATAGAATAGTTTACATTTTCTGCTTATTGTCTACAATCTCAAAATTCTGTCTTATCCTGCAAAGGCTTTTATCCCTTTTATACAACTAATTCCCTCTCTTATGCAGACACTAGCAGTACTCAGTGAACTTCAAGAAGAGACCAGCACTGGTGATCCTCAGATCCTCTATCTTTGAGAAGGATGCCATTTAACACTCTAGAAATGCTTTCACCTGCACCCTCCATTACTTCAAAACGTTTTCTTATTGAGGTATACTCTGCACTTTGGTGCATAATCTGGTGAGCACATCACTAACACATCTCTACAACTGGTTAGGAAAGAAATGCTACAGTTTTTTGGCATTCAGAAGACTATTAGAGTCCAGACAAATCTGCAGTCCCAGGCAGAAGGCACCCTCAAGTTCTCAGCCATTAATGATTTAATTAAAAATACACAAGAACAGGAGGCAGCCTTTTCAGCATCAGTTGACTGGATGAAGGTTGAATGAGTCAAAACCATCTGTACTGTGCTAGCTCCAGCATGCAGATGTGTGGCTGGCTACTGCCATGGAGATTCAGGTCCAGCAGTACTTGTCAGATATGCACACAGACCTGCAATCCATTTCTCTAGCCATTGTAGCTCAGCATTAATGGCCAGGCAAGAGGAAGATGAGAGACTTCAGTACACTTCTGGTGCCCCTTCCTCTTATGGAGACAGGATGGTACTGTAGGCACCCGTAGATAGAGAAAGTACATTTAGGAGCCCTAGGAACTTCCTCTGATACTCCAGAGACGCTAGCCCCTTACACAGCAGAAGAAACAGAAGCTGCAACTGGCCAGAATACTCTTGACAGGTCTTGGCCCTCTAGGATGAAATGTCCACAAGCATAACCTGCCAAGTCTTTCACGTCAATAACGTCAACTACAGACCAGACTGCCTCCACCCAACGTGGATGTCAGGACTGCATTTAGACAGAGTGATAAAACAAAGAAGAAAACTAAAACTTATTGAAGGTCCACAGATGGCACAGACTTTTTTTTTCATTCATTCACAGGATGTAGGCATCACTAGCTAAGCCAATATTTGTTGCCATCTGTAATTGTCCAGAGTTCAGTTAGGAGTCAACCACATTGATGTGGGTCTGAAGTCACATCTACACCAGACCAATTAAGGATGGTAGTTTCCTTCCCAAAGGAATATTAGTGATGGGTTTTTACAACAATCAGCAATGGTTTCATAGTCATCATTAGGCCCTTAATTCCAGCTTTTTAAAAGTTATTAAAATTCTACCACCTGCCTTGGTGGGATTCAAACCACAGCCTCCAGAACATTAACTGGATTTCTGGATTACTAGTCTAGCATCCATACCGTTAGGCTATCACCTCCTCCATCATCATTGTAAATAACCTTGTATCTTTGAAAATATGTTAACTTGCAATTTCAGTACCTGTCTACTTTAGAGTCTTTGTTACTTTTGGACCTGACGAAGTTGCAGCCATTTGGGAATTCAGCACCCTCTTCAGACATTCCAACAATGTAATAGCCAAGTGTTGCTCATTTCATACAAACAACTGACTCCTTGACTGCAGGTACCATTGGATATCATGTATCTTTGAACAGTGACTTTGCCGTCTGCCTCAAAGTCATTGCACTTTAATGTTGTCAGCATTGAGGCTACAAATAACATAATGGAATAGTGGTACAGCCTGCGTGAGTGAGAGCATGGAATCAGAAATGATTCTGGAGGCAAAAGGATCATCCTGCCCATCAGCTTTTCAGGGAAGTGTACAATGGGAAGTTTACATATCCATTATCTTTAAAAGCGTACTGCTGAGAGAAAAATAGATTAACTTTCATGACAAGGCATTCAATTTTCCTGAAATGAATAATCAACCATTCATGGTACAATTGTAAATTAATTTTAATTAACATATACAATCATATAATATTACTGAGCACAGCTCAAATCACATGAACACAATCTGTTCAAACAAAACTGTTTACAAATTGAATTACTGGAACATGCCTGAATTGTTTAGTTTTAGGTACACTTAACACAAACAGGATGTAATTTTTATATCCTAAAAAGTCACAGAACTAGACAACGTACAAAAAGAAGTCTATACCACAAAATACTTTCTTTTTGTTACAGGTACAAAAAGGCCAACAGTGAAAAAGACAGGCACTCATCAGGAGTCTGAAACAACAGCTGGTCTCATTTATTATAACACCATTGTGAGATAAAAATTTAAGTATAACATTACACAATGAAAATCTTCTGATTTAATAAGATTTCAACTGAATTCTGTATTCTAATTGGGTGTTATAAATAAAATAAGAAAAAATCTGCCACTGATTTTTGTATCTTTATGAACGTTCTTACTAATAATAACTAACTAAAAATTGATAATCTTGCAAAAGGATAGCGCCAGTCATTGGGATGCTTTGTGGGAAAAAAAGCTTGCATCTGATTATAAATAATTAATGTTAGTTTCACTTAAAACTCCCATTCCAGCTCCTTACCTCTATTAGAAGCCAGTTCAGTCTTCGGTCCAGAGCAGGTTCAATGATCTGAGCATTATTTTCCCATTATTAAAAGAAATAGGCAAGAAAACTGCTGCATGATGTATAGAAAGACTGAAATTGTGGATTTTCTCCACTCTATTCTCCACCTTTGCATCTTTGAGAGTCTCTCAATAGCTTTGGAGTTCCTTATGGACTTAATTTATCACTACATATATTGCTGTGGTACAGCTAATCAACCAAAAAGCATTGAAGGCAATTTATAGACGTTAAGCTTCTATCTTCAATTTGCATAAAAAAGTAGTCAATATTTGTAAATGGCACATTATATTAGGGGAGACAGTAGCTTAATAGTAAAGTCACTGGATTATAGTACAGAGGTCTTGACTAATGCCCTGGGTCATGGGTTCAAATCCTATTTTTAATTCAATTGATAAATCTGGAATGTTAACAAACAATCTGTAATGTTAACTGTGAAGCTGTCATTGATTGCTGTAAAAATCATTTGGTTAATCAATTGCATTTAGGAAATCTGCTATCCTTTCCTGGCCTGGCCTACCTCTGACTCCAAACCCAGAGGAATGATATTGATTCTCAATTGTCTTATGAGATGACCTTGCAAGCCACTTAGTTCATGTGCAGTTCAGGATGTGCAACAAATGCTAACCTTGCCAGCAATGATAATAACTACCTGAAGGAGCAGGGTTCTGAAAGCTAGTACTTCCAAATAAACCTGTTGGACAATAACCTGGTGTTGTGTGATTTTTAACCTTGCTAGCTCTGACTACATCCCATGAAATAGAACAGAGGGAAGTGTTTGATACACAGACTACTTGAAAAAGATGATGAACAGAGAGAGTTTACAAGTGCTGTTAATGATCACACTAAAGATTCAATGTTTATGGAGCTGAAGAGGAAGTGAGCATTATAATAACTTAGATTATTATAATTAGGGAAAGTGGCATTGTGCCTATTTTTGGAATCAATACTGGCTGAATCCTAGCAACATAATTATAAAGCTATGGCTTTAGCAGCTGATTAGAGAACCAGAGGAAAATCCTGCCTGACCTTGTCATCACCAATCAATTGTCACAGGTACATCCAAGACAGTAGTAGGAGGAGTGATTACTGCACTCATTGTGGTGTACTCATTAAACTGAGGGCACTCTCCATTGTGACACTGCCACCATACTAAAATAGAATCAGAACCCATCTAGCAATTCAAAACTAAAACATTAATGGAAAAGTTATGGCCATCAACAATAATCTCATGGCCCAGAATATCACTGATTCTAGTATGAAGCTTGAGGATTGATCCTGGTTTAATTAGGAGTGTAGAAGAACCTACCAGTAAGGCAAAGCTAGGCATTCATAAAATTGTGATGTCAACCTACCGAACGCAAAGTTTAATGCACATACTAAGCAAAGGAATATAAATGCTTTAAATAGAATCAGAACAAAAAAAAGTCAGATCAAAGCTTTGAAGTCTTGTCCCATCCAATCGTGAATAGTAATGGACAGTAAAGCAATTTATTGGAATAGATTCCATCACATCCCCACCCTCAATAATGGCAAAACCCAGCATGAGTGCAAGAGATATGTTTACAATAATCTTCATCTGAAATGCTGGATGGATGATCCATCTTGGCCTTTTCCTGAGCTCTGCAGAATCAGTTTTTAACCAATTTGATACATTCTGCATAGTATCAAGACACAGCTAAACTCATTAGACGCAGCAAAGGCAATGTCTCTCAAAAGTAACCTAGCTGTAATGCTGAAGATTTACACTAATGTGCCTCCATCCAAGTTCTTTCATTAAAACTACAATGCTGGTATCTATTCAACAAAGAAGAAAATTGCCCAGAGAGGTTCTGTCCACTAAAAGCAACACAAATCAAATTAAACCAATGACCTCCTCTTTAGTCTTAACTTAACCATAAAAAGGAGTTTTGGAAGGTATAATCAAGAATGCTATGAAACAGAACTTAACTCATCAATTCATCTTTTGCTCAGTTTGGGTTTCATCAGGACCGCTCAGCCTCTCAGTCAGTAATGTCTGGGTCAAGCACAAAAAAGGGTGAGAGACTGCTTTTGATATCAAGCCGTTTGTTGGAGTTTATCATTAAAGATTCAAGGAAAAGTCCTCCATTGGTAATACCAAATACAAAAGGTGATTATGGTTGGTGAGACCAATCATCTCAGCCCTGGAGCATTGGTGCTGAAGATATTCAGGGCAGTGCTGTCAGCCCAATCATCTTCAGCTTCTTCAACAACTATCCCTCTATCATAAGGTCAAAAGTGAGGATATTCATAGCTGATTTAATCAGTTAATTTAATTTGCCATTTAGATAATGGAACAGTCTGAGTCCATAAGTAGCAATGTACGGATAACATTCAAGCTTAGACTTCTAAGTTCAAGTAGCCACATGTGCCTGGCGATAACTATCAATAGTAACAGGGATTCTAATCACTGCTATACAATGGCAATACCCATCAACTCGAGGTAATTAGGATAGCCATATAAGTATGGTGGCAGCAAAGAGCAGTTCAGAGACTGGGAATTCTGTAGAAAGTAACTCATCTCCTGACTCCCCATCTCCTGACCACCATGTACAAGGAGCAAATCAAGTGCAATGGAATACTCTCCATTTGACTTCATGTGCAGCTCTAAAACACTCAGGAAGCTCAACACCATCCTGAAAACAGCTGACTGATTGATAATCCAAAAACTGAAACTACTTTTTCTCCACTGCAGGATCACTTCCATCTACAAGATGCTCATCAGCTGTTTTACCAACACGTTTTTGACAGTACCCTATTTGACAGCAAGCTCTACTATTTGAAAAAACAACAAGGACAGCAAACATATGGGAACATTGTTCTTTTCAAGATCCTCTCAAGTTTACATACCACTTTAACCTGGAAATAAATGACTGCTCTATCGCCACTGGATCAAAAACCTTGCCTGACACTATTTTGGCAGCAGCTCAGGAAGATGGCTCACCTCCACCTACAGAAGAGCAAAAAGGAACAGGCAATAAATGATGTCCACCTTGCTATTGATGTCTGCAGCCCATGAATAACTTAAAAAGAAAACAAACGTTAAACAGCAAGATGATAAAACATGACCTTTGAACATATGTTGACTGAAGTATCTGGAGTCAGTAGCCCTCCCATCAAGAGTACAAGTCACTTTATCAAAAATTGAAATGCACCAAAGTGATACCTGTTTTAATTAAGAATGCCATGCATATTGTTCTGATTAATGCTGGTCCGAAATCAGTCCATCTGAAAAGCGTAAATACCCTCTGACCAATTATCTCCTCAATGCAGAAATACAAAGAATTCATTCAATATTTCTGTTGGTATTTGATATTATGACCAGAACATTATTTACCACTGCCTTTCCACCTCCCCAACTTAAAAGTTAGCTGGCAAGAGGGCGATTTGAGAGCAATAAAAATTCATAGCTAAGGAAAAAACGTCTTCTTACTAACTTGCATCAGATTCTACAACATTCACCCAACATGCTCGATCTAAAATACGGACTTGCTCCAGTAACTAACATCCAGACACAATTGCCACTCATGGTATCAAACTACAAATTAAATCTGATTGGCCATATTTGAGCAGAATTCTAGAACAATTATGAATTTACTATGTTTTCATCTTCAAATACTATAGACAATAAAATATCATTTGTTGTAGCGGCAAGCCATTCATCTTGATTATGTGAATGGAGACGTAGTTTTAAATAGCAGTTGTTGATGTTTGTATTTATTATCCTCAGGAGTAATACCAGTTGATTGGAAGAAGGTGAATGTTGTTCTTCTGCTCAAGAAAGGGAATAGGGAACTCCCTGGGAATTTCAAGCCAGTCAGTCTTACATCAATGGTAAGCAACATACTGGAAAGTATTCCGAAAATTAGAATTTATGACTATTTGGAAAAACAGAGTTTGATTAAAGATAGCATGGCTTTGTGAGGGGCAGGTCATGCCTCACAAGTCTTATTGAGTTCTTTGAAGATGTAATGAGACATGTTGATGCAAGTCAAGCAGTGGATGTGGTGGATATGGATTTCAGTAAGGCATTTGATAAGGCTCACCATGATAGGCTCATTCAGGAAGTTAGGAGGTGTGGGATACAGGGATATTTGGCTGTCTGGATATAAGAATTGGCTAGTTGAAAGAAGAGAGTGAGCGGTAATGGATGGAAGGTATTCCACCTGGAGTTCAGTTACCAGTAGTGTCTCGCAGGGATCTGTTCTTGGGCTTCTGCTCTTTGTAAGTGACTTGGATGAAGAAGTGGAAGGGTGGGTTAGTACGTTTGCCCTTGACACAAAGGTTAGTGGTGTTGTAGGTAGTGTCAAGGGCTGTTGCAGATTACAACAGGACATTGACAGGATGCAGAGCTGGGCTGAGAAGTGGCAGATGGAGTTCAACCTGAATAATTGCGATGTAATTCATTTTGGAAGGTCGAATTTGAATACTGAATATAGAATTAAAGATAGGATTCTTGGCAGTGTGGAGGAACAGTAGGATCTTGGGGTCCATGTACATAGATCCCTCAAAGTTGCCACCCACATTGATAGGGTTAAGAAGGTCTATGGTATTTTGGCTTTCATTAGTAGGGGGATTGAGTTTAAGAGCCGCGAGGTTTTGCTGCAGCTCCCTAAAACCCTGGTTAGACCACACTTGGAATATTGTGTCCAGTTCTAGTCACCTTATTATAGGAAGGATGCAGATGCTTTCGAGAGCGCGCACAGGAGATTTACTAGCTTGCTGTCTGGATCAGAGGGCTTGTCTTACAAAGAGAGGTTGAGTGAGCTTGGGCTTTTCACACTGGAGAGAAGATGGAAGAGAGGTGACTTGATAGAGGTGTACAAGGCAATGAGAGGCATAGACAGAGTAGCTAGCCAGACACTTTTCCTCAGGGCAGAAATGACTATCACGAAGGGTCATAATTTTAAGGTTATTGGAGAAAGGTATTGGGGAGATGTCAGAGGTAGGTTCTTTATGCAGACAGTGGTGGGTGCATGGAATGCACTGCCAGCGGTGGTATTCGAGTCAGAGACATTAGGGACATTTAAGTGACTGCTGGATAAGCACATGGACGGCAGTAAATTGAGGGGTGTGTAGGTTAGGTTGATCTTAGATTAACATAAATGCTCGGCACAATATCATGGGCCAAAGGGCCTATACTGTGCTATACTGTTCTATGTTCTACTATCCTTGTGTTTTTCATTTTTTCCAATATCACTAAACCCTCTTTAGTTCATGGATAGAGAGTACTTAGCTTATTTGTCTCCTTTAACTGCTCTCTTATGCCAATGTGAGAACAAACCAAAACGTTACTCTGGAATGATTCACTAATGGAATTTCCCACTTTGTTGGAAGACTTCCCAAGACAACCAAAGACCAGCAAATAAATACATGTTAAATTTCAGGATGCAATCCCATATCTTCCCCTCATTTCATACTATTATACTCTGCAAATCAATAAACTCTATCACCTACTATAGATATGGAACAGTTAAAGTTCATAGTTTGTGTCAAAAGTGATCCGAATCAACTGAAGATAGTGGTGAATGACCCAAGTATATCAATCTGTTCAAGTTGCATCTCAATTCTTAAAGGACTACATTAATATTCTCTAAAAATAATTGTTCTATGATTCTTTATGCACAAGAATCAACATTTGGAAAGAATAAATGGTTATGTATAGATCACACAAGAAAAAAGATAGGCCTTATTTTGAAAACAGAAATCTTTTCAATGTTTAAAGTATGGAATTCTACACAAGTGTAGGCTTATCACATATAATCCGGATGATGCTTGCACTTATAAAAGTTGTCTTTAAACCTCACAGAATGTAACATTATTTCACTTATTTGTCATACTGTAGCCATTATTAAATGTCTATAGTATCTAAATATATGCAATAAAGTTAGAGACTTTAGCGGATTTTAACATATAGTGAAATCACCAGGATTACAAGTCTGAGTAGGAATAGTAAAGTTAATCTTTCACTTTCACAGAGTGCACAGGTGAACGAAGGTTATCCCATAAAACAGAACGATATTACTTTGGAAAATAAATTAAATCCAACACTTCTACACAAAGCAGAGTAAAATATTCTTTGTAATTAATATTGTACTCTATGCAAATACTAAATAATCAAAATTAGATTTAATTGATAAACTAAATGCTTGGGAAATTTAACAGCCAAAGTGTAATGCTGGCCAGTGGCAATGCTGAAGAAGCAAAATGTGTAAATTGAAATTACAGAAGCAATATACTGTATATTTGGTCATATTTGTGCACTAACCACTGAAGAGCATCTCTGTAATTAACTGCCACACAATTCAGAATCAACTTTCATCTGTAATTTATGGAGAGCTGGATTTAGAAAGAAAATAATTATTTGTTAGTTTAAAGGACAAAATTCAAGCATGTTTTTAAAGAATATTTTTAAAATGCGAACATTTTAGGTTAAGGTAGTAATAAATAATGAAATTAGATCTAACTATTTTTTGATTACACAAATGTATGAGTGCGCCATTTCACACTCAAAAGCAAGCTCTGTCCTTTCTGCATCAGGCATATTCCCATTGCACACTATTTACAATAAACACATTGATGTGCACTATCCCATTCTTGACATTTTTTATGCACATTCTCATGATAAGCATATACATTCATTATTTTTGGGGTATCCTCTACAACACAGTTAGCTTCTTTCCCTTCATTACTGAAGTCATTAGCAGATAAAGATGACAATGTAGCCAATTGATGGGAGGAATGGTCAGAACCATCTGTTAATAGTACTTTGTGACATAAACTTGGTGACAATCTTTGATAACTTAAATCCAAGTCAGCTGACATATACCACTTCTGTTAAGTGAGGGCTTAACATCAACTCATTTGTCTGCAGTATGCACATTTTCTTAAAAAAAATCAAAACCTTTGCGTAGTTTTTGTCACTGTGTGATTACTCAATTAATTGAAATCCTATTCAAATGCCAACATAACTCCCATACACCTACCTGCTATATTGTTAACAATTCTTAAATATGGAATTTACATAATAATATCAAATGATTATAGTAATGCAATGTAGTTTTGTGCAGACAGGTTATTTTTATTACACTTACCAGTCTTCAATGTTGTCAATTCCTAGAAAGGGAATCTCCTCTTTTTCCTTCTCTCCAAGGATTAAATATTGCTTTTCCATATCAATGATGCACTAAAAATAGAAAAGACATTACAAATAGGACACAGCGGGTACTAAGTTCCTGGATCCAAATAGTGAGCTTGAAGGCAGGGTGGTGGGGAATAAAGTCAAGATTAGCGTGGTGCTGGAAAAGCACAGCAGGTCAGGCAGCATTGAAGGAGCAGAAATAAAATCGCGGGGAATAAAATCCCTCATGCATTTCTCCTGCTGGGGAATTACCTGGAAGAGGCCAGGAAGACATGTTAGCTTACAACTGAGCGGAACCAGGCAATTAATTTATATACTTTTAGGTCCTAATTAGGGGTGATCTGGACAAATTGCTAGAAGTTTGCTTATCTGTAGCACTCCAAGCCATTGGAGAAAGAGGCTAGAGAGCTTTAGCACCTACTGAGAGAGGTATAGACTGCAGAGCCAGGTTGGAGAATGCTTGGCTGTCTTGACATTGAGACACTTTTAAAGGATAGGCTCATTAATTTTTTTAAGGCAGGGTTTTATTGAGACTGTGGTCGTGACCTTTCCTTCTGTGGACCCATCAATGTGGCCTTAGCCTTCCAGTCCCAAGATGCTTCCAAACTTCTTGCAGGTAGGCTCCTGAGATGGCTGTACTGTTGTTGGCAAAATAGTCTCAATTGGACCTCGAAATTGTCCCTAATTAGGTCCTTAACTATTTAACTGCCCACCCACCTCCAATGAGCAACAGCCATCCTACATCCTAGTCACCTCTGGGAATATGTCACTAAGATAACCTGACACCAAATGTGGAACTCCACTAAATTGCCAGTTTCTCCACCTACAAACCTTCCAACCAAGAAATTGATGTCCTTTTTAACTTTCACCGGTAGAGCACACTCATTTGGATGAGCCACTGGATCCATGACTTGCCTCAACAATGTCCACTTGTCCTGGTCAAGCTGTCGACACTTCAGAGCCACTGATCCTTTAATTAGGAGTCCACCTCCAGGAAAGTAGCTATCAGCAAATGTGGCTTAAGCCTCCCATTTACTCCAATGTTAGTGTTCCAAACCCACAGGAAGATCCAGCCCAGAATGTCTCTTACAAACCCAAAAGAAAATTATTTGTGACATTTTTACCTTCAAAGACCTTAATGTCTGCAGCCCAAGGGAAAGGGTATTCTTGTCATCATCATCTGCCAAGCAAGAAAATAATTCAATGTGAAATGCCTCACAGCAACATCAAAACAATTAATTGATTTCTATTAATGGTATTATACTGTGTCTTTATAAACTAAATGTTATACTGCTCAATATCACCAAAGATGGGTAGGTTCATGCACTTTAAAATGTGTATAGTATATAAGAAAAATAAAGAGAAGATAGCATTTAATTTGAAGCAAAAACTGACATTGAAGTGTTCTTTGCTTCTAGACATGAAAAATTATTTCTGTAGTGTTTCAGCATGACAGTGAAAGTGTGAGGTGGTTAAAAGAAAATGTTGATTACAGTGTTTTCCTCTTTAACTATATCTTACTAGGTATACTTTCTAGAAAGTGGTATTTCCCAACTGCAGTTGGTTATTCAATACCTGATATAAATATTCATTTTTCACAAGTGAGACTAGTTAGTGAGTGATTGGGAGCATAACATTCCACCCTCTACCTCCCCTAACTAACTTCCACATGTTTCCATCAGGTGTCATTGATCAAGAGTAGGACCTTTGCTAATCCCACTGCCCATCATAAGAATAATATTCAGGACAAGTGCAACATACTTGTTGACAACTTGATTGCAATACCTGCTTTGTACAAAGCAAGAATGAACAATGGAATTTTCTTTGGACTTCACAGCTGTATATCACACCACTGACCCTTTAAGGAAACAACAATTCATTTTAGAGGTTCAAGTTCATTTTGAGCAGAATATTACAGTTTTCTCCCTTTTAATAACTTGTTTAATCATCTTTGAGTCAGCTGAGAATCTGAGTTAAACAGAAACCAATCCCCACATTTAGAACTTAATGAGAAATTGTACAAGCAATTTCTGTTTGATTACTAAGCAATTGTGCCCAACCTACCTTAGCTCAAGGAAATCTTAATGAGTCCCAAGTATAACATTGCTCTCTATTGGAAAGGTGCATGATTTTAGCTGGTAATAACAATGTAAGAACTAAGAGCAAGAGTAGGCAATTCAACTTCTTGAGTCTGCTCTGCCATTTGATATAGTCATGGCTGATTTCAGAGATGACGGGTTTGGCTTATGAAGAGAGATTGAGAAGTTTAGACTTATATTCACTGGAATTTAGAAGAATGAGAGGAATTCTAATTGAGATATGGAAGATGTTAAAGGGGATTGACAAAATAGATGTAGAAAGGATGTTACCTCATATGAGGCAATCTGGAATGAAAGGTTATCATTTTGCCACTGGGTGGCAGATTTTTAAAAAGTAGCTGAAGAGAAATTGCTTCTCTTGAAGGGTTATGAATTTGTGAAACTTACTATCCCAAAGTATGGTGGATACTGGGACATTGAGTAAATTTCAGCAGATAGATAGGTAGGTAGATAGATAGATAGATTTTTAATGAGTTGAAGGATTATGGAGATGGGCAGGAAAATGGAGTTGAGGCCGAGATGAAATCAGCCATGACTATATCAAATGGCAGAGCAGGCTCAAGAGGTTGAATTGCCTACTCTTCTCTTAGTTCTTACATTGTTATTACCAGCTAAAGTCATGCACCTTTCCAATAGAGAGCAATGTTAAGCTTCCTTCAACTTGTCTGGCATAAACTTGTTTGTCATTGATTTGCAGAGTTAACTGGAGCCAACTGAAGTTCCAGTTCTAAGTAATAGATTTCCACATCCCGCACCTCCGCCCTCAGACCCCACCCCTCCAACCGTAACAAGGACAGAATGCCCCTGGTGCTTACCTTCCACCCTACCAACCTTCGCATAAACCAAATCATCTGCGACATTTCCGCCACCTCCAAAAAGACCCCACCACCAGGGATATATTTCCCTCCCCACCCCTTTCCGCCTTCCACAAAGACCGTGATTACCCTCCGTGACTACCTGGTCAGGTCCACGCCCCCCTACAACCCACCCTCCCATCCTGGCACCTTCCCCTGCCACCACAGGAATTGCAAAACCTGTGCCCACACCTCCTCCCTCACCTCCATCCAAGACCCTAAA